>NW_014578601.1:28916-35093 GCF_000485595.1 Priapulus caudatus
GACCCGACTCCAAAACCCCCCAACGGGCCCAGCTATTATATTGCGCATAGTGGCGCATTGTATACAGAAGTTAACCCCCACCCCTGCATACGCTATTACGTGGGGCTATGGGCGATAGGAAAGTGTATTTGCTCTCATATGGCGCGAATGAATTGAGTTACATCTCTAGAAATCTACATACGTGTAGGCACGTCTTGGCTGTATGATCAGACCTACAAAGTCGTCACGCATTTCGCCGGGAGACTCAGCATCTGGACCATTCGTCCGCACTCCCGCATGCCTAGGCATTCTCATGCATTTTCACGCAAAAGAAGAAACTAAGTGCGACAGAGCGACAGGGCTCTCTGGTGTCTGGTGTTCTTGCTGATTAAATTCATTTGTTTGCATAGCAAGACGTCTAATACATACGTTCCATTTCTAACCAAAAACAACACTTCAAACTAGTGTATTTAAAATTCCAGATTAGAGGTAGCGAGCCGGCTATCAAAGGTCAGTCGTTGCATCGGTCAGCCAAAAGCATTTTTCTGCATAGCAATGGGGCAGTGTCAGTGTGACGCGGATTGCAAAAAGCAGGAGCAAATAATTACCATAATTATGACTATACATAAAAGTGCGTTCTATGGTGTGTCTAGGGCAATAGGTACATTAAACCCTGCCGAGGCAACATCTAGCTCGTTTAAAAAATATGCTCTAGATTGGTTGATACAACCAGAGCCAGCCTCGTCCAGATTACAATATTTACAGCACATACGTAGCAAAATATCTGTAAACTAATTTCAGTACAGGTTAGGGCCACGTGATTAGTGGAGCCGAATCAGCTCAAGAAACGTACACCACTTGACGTCATATTGGCTGCCAAAATTTGATGAGAAAAATTAAGTACGAGAAACTTCCGCAGCCTCACTCCTGGGTAATTATTTTGGAGTGCTATGTGGACTGAATATTACAACTATTCATAATGTACACTACTGAATTCTCATATATTTATAAGTTATCTCATTACTCCTAAGGTAAGCGTGTATGTGATTGGAATTTCACTGTAAAAATAGGAGCTTTTCCACAACACGGAGTGACTCGACCACATGCAGTGAGAAACAAATCTAATGGTTTAACCTTCCTCTTGAGGCGTCAAAGGTTATCCGACACTTACTCTTTGCATAGTCAGAGAAGAGTTACCAATTTCATGGTCCTTTCGAATAAAAGCCATAAAAATGTATCATTCGCTGAAAACAAAAAAGGTTTTTCAATCGCTTGTCAGACCATGTCCTCAGAAAATGTACTAAAATCGGCCCTGTGCCCCATTGGCCTTTGGACCTTGTGACATCCAAATTTTCGGCACAGTGATGGCTTTTCCTACCATTATGCTATACACGATACATGCATGCTATACCACCGACTAACACGAGCCTAGGGCGAGCCATCTTTAGATTTGTGCCGCAATTGCTTGCATTTCCATCCCTATACTTAAAGTTAAGGAGGAAATGTTCGCCCCTTCTTATGGTACACCTCTTGACCTTTACCCCAGCTTTCAACAAACCCAAGCCGTTTTAGAACGATCCCCCCCAAACGGTCCCGAATACTGTGACCGTACGTCAACAGGTTAAGATTTAGTGCCAACTGTTGACGCCCCACGCACGGACAAACGGACGCACGCTCATGCTGATATCTACAACTGCATCTGACTATGTCAGATGATGCTAAAAATCATCAAACGACAACAGTTATAGTTTTTATGCGCTTAAACACTTTTATTGTTTGTCTGCGCTATTCTTCAAATTGCTACAGAATATATATATTGTACTGCAAGAATACATTATTTTAAAGCAAATATCAGGAAAAGCTGGTCGTCAGAGGGAGGAGCAAGAAGGGGGAGGAGTGTTTGGAAGCAAGTATTCTGGCAACCTCCAGCAGTATATTCGCAAAATGACCATTCTCAGCAAAATCTCACTGAACTTCCAGCAAGTCTGACTGAACACCCTTGGCCACAGGCACTTAGGAAGGTCTCAATAATAATGAAAGTGTCAATGACACTGTAGCTCAACCACAAAAAAGGACACAAATAGAGGAAAATAGCGTAAGAAGTAGTCACAGTTTTAAATTGCAGGCAACCATTGACGTACTCATTATAGCAAACGTATTTGCCATACTGCAGGCGGTTAAGACACTAACCATCTTTAGATTCACTAGTCCCCAGGACTAGTAAAAGAAAAAAATTACTATCCTGCTGAAGATTCTACTAGTCCTGGGAGGCGAAGGACTCTTACTAGGCGCAAAGCGACGAGCATTGTGATTCTGCAGGGGGAGGAGGTGCGGGTAGGAGCGGTGGAGCCCCCCTTCTGTAGAGTTTCAGGTACAGGGTCTCTCCAGGTGTACAGAAGGCAGGGAGTGTTCCCCAGAAAGGTTTTGTAAAAGCATTCAATTGTATAAAATACAGTGTAACCAGATAAGTGTTGATATGGGACTACATAAGGATTAAATGTGGAAATTACAATACAAATTTTAATTTCGAAAAAATAAAATTTCGGGTGCTACTTGAGTGAGAAATCTGGTGGATCGCGAGTAAACTTATCACAGAAACGAATTTCGGGCCTCATTTATAGCTACAAAACTGTTTCCCGGAGGCGCCTTGTGTCGGCTTATCGCCGGAGTAATGAACCTCTGGCAGGCCTTGTCGAGAGAGGATGTGGTGTGGAAGGTAGTAAGGTAGAGCGATGTGCGCGACATCGTCAGTAACATTGCTTGTCGAAAGGCGTGCACAATGGAGCTTGACGGTGAGAAGTCGAGAGGGTGTAGGGCACGTGCCGTCTTTTCCAATAGCAGGTGCGTTCTAATAGGGAGTTCTCCCAAGTTGAACTAATCGACTGGATAGATGGAGCGGAGGTGACGAGCATAGGTCGCACGCAGGGGGATAACTCTCTCAACGAATGAGCGTCTAGTTACGAAGGGAAAACCGTAAATTGAATTGAAATCAGAGTTGCAAAGTAGAGGTGCAAAGACATTTGGGAGGAAAGCTGATCTGCACGTACACGGTAACAGCGTGCGTGCGTGGCAGTACACGTACAGCCGTGCGGTGGGTGCGTTGTGCAGCTCACGTGCGCCGCTGTGCGCACATGCAGACGTGCGCTGGTGCACCGTAGACACTTGTCGTGCGTGAATTAGGCACGTACACGTGGTGTGCACGTACACGTGCGTGCGTGCATAGGGCGAGCGTACACGTGTGTGCGGGTGCCAGTCGTGCTTCGTACCGTGGGGCGCGGAATGAGAGAGATCGAGGACTGACGCTACAAGAGTGCACGTGCGTTAGGCACGTGTGGAAGACTGGATGGGCTGTGCGTAGTGGGTGACACGGTACAGTGCAGGCGTTCGCGATACGTGTGCAACGTACACGTGCGTACGTCGCGTATTGCACGTACACGTGCTGTGCCGTATGGACTTTAACGCGTGCGTGGTGGCACAGTAAAGCGGTGGCGAGTGCGGTATGCACGTTACATGTGGAGGTGCGTGCGGTGAACGATGAGAGGAGTGTAGGAAGGGCGTGAATGTGAGCAGGAGTGCGTAACGTACGGGTAACAGTGCACGTAACACGTGCGCTGCAAGTGCGTGTGGCAATGATGAGCAAGGGCGTGGCCGAGTGCGGCATGAACGGTCGTGGGCATCGTAACAGCGTAGAGTGTGCGTAGTGGGTGCGAGTGTAGTGTGGCAGCGTACGGTAGCTGGTGCGAGAGTGGGGCACGATACACGTTGTTTACGCGGTACTGAGAGTATCGAGAGAGACTGCGGGTGGCAGTGAATGAGGGCATCAGACGACGGAGATGAGAGAGAAAGAGAAGGGGTCGCCATAATGGGCGGTAGGAAAGTATACGTAAAAAATACTTGAATAGCCAGTTTCATAATTGGTGAAGAGTTTGCTTTATACCATCTTAGCATCTACACACATATTCACTGTAGAAAAATATTACGAGCGACTGAAGCTCACATCTTTATGAAAATTTGCTTGTATGTTAATCAAAGTACTAGTTAAAGTTGCTTAACCTCGCAGCTAAATGCATAATATAGACCTACTGTGAGCTCGTCTATGTTGCAAAAATTCCCTAGAATTCATTTGTATTGCTAGTTTCATAATGTTCATTTCTTCTCAAAATATAAACGAAATTTCTTCTCTTACGAAAGTAGCATCACAGTGATGTTTACACATCCGGGACACAGCAGAGCGATCGTTAACAGTTCTTTTCTAGGATAAAACAAGTTATAATTCATTATTATATATGTTTATTCAGTACAAAATTTTGAAATTTGTTTAAATCATCGTTATCTATATTACTTATGCAATCAGGAAACAAATATAGTGTTTTTGTTCCAGGAACTATTTGCGATAGTGTAGGGCTACTGCTAGCTGTGTGACATAACAACGTCGGACGTAATTTTGAAAATCCCAATGTTTGTAGCACTTCTCTGGCTCAATGAGAACATTTCGTGATATTTGCACACTGCAAGTATGCTCACACTCACAGTAGGTCTATATAGGCTTTTTGTTGCGAGGTTTATCCATTTTAAGCCGCAGAACATTGATTGTAGGTAGCATTGCATTATGTATCCAGGAGTCGCTGACGTGACATAGGTCAGGTTAACTGTAGTGTAGCATAACATGGGTCACCTGTGTGGTGTAGTCTCACTAGTCTGCAGTACTGGCATTTAATATACATGTAGTACCAGATGTAGATTAGGTATAATTATATCCCTACAATCAACAAAGGCAGCATGCCAGTAACAAATACGATCTAACACAACTTTGTGCGAGCATAGTTAGACTCAGTTCTATAATTCATAGTATATATGTATTTATAGTATTTATGGAGCAATTCAAGTATAGTCTATGTTTGTGAGTGTTTATGAGTGTTTGTGTTAATGCTGGAATCTACATTAAAATTATGTTACCTGTGTACAAGCAACCTTTTATTATTTGCACGTACAAGGAGCATCTTAAAGTTCTGATGCAGTGGTATAAGTACTGCTCATAGGGTCTATGTCCCCCAGGGTACTGCCGGAACGTACCCTGGTCACTATTTGATATGGTTAGGATTAGGGTTAGGGTTAGGGTTAGAGTTAGTGTTACGGTTAGGGTTTGGGTTAGGGAGTAGGCGTAGGTGACTCCCTAGACTCGTTAGTGGAGTAGGCGAGGTACGGTCCGGCATAGTAGATAGTACCAGGGTACGTTCCGGTATACCGGACCGTACCCAGGGTCAGCATAAGTACTACTATAACCTTGTAGTCAGCACTTGATATTTATCATGTAAAATATATGAAATATTGTGTTTCACATTTAAATTGTGTTATTTTTGACAGGCGAATGTGACTAGACACAGGAGCTGAGACGTGAAAAGTGCCATTTGGTGGTAAAAATGACAGAACAGTTAAGAGAAGGAATGGGACAAGCCAAGCAGGCACACGGGGATGGTGGTTAGTATGCAATTTGCAAACCTTCAATCTAGCTGTACTGTATTTAAAATGGTTCATAGTGTGTGCAGTATGAATTTTCTGTTTATTGGTGATATGTATGTTGCGTTTAAAATGTCAGTCTTACACGTGTTATTATTTTAGAGAACAATGGTGATGTAGGTCTCATACTTCTTGAAGCATTCCTACACAAATACACACATTTTCAATGTTTATAGTTTTAAGTCATGCTGGCTGCATTGTTTTGTAGCTTGGTATTTACTCAAATTATTTTTTGAAATAAGATAGGTTGACTGCTGCATGGGATGCCTTTGAGATCACATGTACAAGTTTGCCATTCGTATGTGATAATGTTTTTACCTTGTCCTTGAGAAGATTGTTTTGGTATTCCAAATCCCTAACTTTCGCGGCTGGAGACTCTTTTCAATCATTTCCCTCTAAGTTCAACCCGATCCCGTCATTGCCTTAACGGGGTGGGGAAATTATAGTGCAAGGCAGGCAGTTTACATAAAGTAGAGCTGTGCATTATGAAAGTATAAATGCTTGACTTGGCTATACGTGGCGAGCGGGATGAATAGCCGAGTAATCATGAGAACGGAGAAGCTGGCTAAGACCTTCTAGAGCCGATCTATACCTGGGAGTGTTTATGCTGCGTTGAACTCGGGATCACTACACCCCTGTGTTTGCAGTTGGCACAGATGACTCCCTGTTCTGGTAAGAATA
>NW_014578601.1:38161-49604 GCF_000485595.1 Priapulus caudatus
CTGTGTGTCCGCAGTGTGCTAGCCACACTCACCGTGTCACATCCGAGGTTCCGGCACCCCGGCTGTACGCTGTTGGCTCTTTCTCCTTGCTGTGTGCCAGCTGGTGTTTAGCCCCGACATTAACTGCATTTTCTAAGTGACACACCTTTAGAGAGTTACGCCACCGCTTGTAGGTAGGGTATCACTGACTCAAGTGCCTAATATAAATTTATTGTTACTGAGACCCTATGCACAGACATGTCTACCATACGACGAAGGACGTCTTGAAGCATTTAAGGATATAAAAGCTTATAAGTGAGGAAACTGACACAAGATATCTGGCCATCAAGTTATTTTAGAAAACTAATACAAAAACTATTTACTGGTAGTCAGCTAAAACGTTGACCCCGTATTGGAATTTTATTTGACAATCATCTATTGACTGTTTTAGGTACAATGAAAGTTGGTATTTTAGGCCCAATTATCATGTCATTGATTTCTTGCCAAGTTCTGCAGTTTTCACCTCCACTTACTGCTGCATGGATGCCTTTGAGATCACATGTACAAGTTTGCCATTCGTATGTGATAATGTTTTTACCCCTCGCTCTTGCAGAAGATTGTTTTGGTATTCCAAATCCCTAACTTTCCCTTGGAGATCTTCCATCATTTCCTCTAATTCGACATCCCTCTTCTTAACTGAAATTATAGTGCAAGCAGGCAGTTTACATAAATGTAGCCTGTCTTGCGCATATGAACAGCATCAATGCCTTGACTTGCTATTAGTGGCGGACGGGATGATAGCAGGAGTTACACTTGTAGAAGGAGAAGCTGGCCTAAGAACATTTCAGAGCTCTCGACTATTACACTGGATGTTATTGGCGTTGAACTCGGCTACACATGTGTTTGCCACGTTGGCAAAGGATGTATTCTGGTCAGAATAACCTGCACAAGGCATGCAGGAACTCCAGGGTTTCTTCCACATTTTTTCATTATAGCATACGAGTGCTGCCTTCTACGCGTCCTAGTTGCAATCGCCGAGGTGGTTTGCGTGTAGGGCAGGGGCGAGGGCTATTGATATTAGCATGGCGGCTATGATATTTGAATGGGTGGTGCATTTTAGGATGACGGGCTCGAACGATAGACTAGGCGGCGCCAGGCCTATAAGTGCTCTTGCGGAACCTTGGGACTTGTGTGTCAAACTGCCACGTTAGAATTCTAAGCCAAAGGAGCGAAGAGCGGGGAGAAGTCGCTCTTGCTCGTGTTTGGTTACCGTATTGGCATAAGTGGAAACTACGGTCCCAACGTGAAGAGAGCAGAGGACGACCAGTTCGCGGCCGCTCGTATAAGCAAAGGCGCGTGTCGATTTCAAAGTCGAGAGAAATGTCGTAGCTTAGCGATGCAGAGAGTCAGATAGCATGCTTTTAAACTGGTATGAGCCTTCATATTGTGCGGCTTAAGTGAACTGTGTTGAAGCGGCAATGCTTTTGAATCTGTTTGCGAGAGCGAATCTTGCTTCTGTAAATATGAATCATCGTGTTAATTTATTGTGTGTTTTATTCCTGGCCTTAATGTGTCATTCTTCGAGTTCTTTACAGCTTTATACAATCCAGTGATTCACTGTGTGGTTGTGTCCCGACTACAATAGCAACTGTGGTTCACGCCTATGCTTAATTTTGACAGTTTTATAACTTCTTAAACTATACTGTAGTGCAATCCAATTAAGATGCCACGTAATTTGACGACGAAAGTAATTCAATATCCTACCTCCTCCCTCTTGCTCAGTCTTCTTCTTGTCATTAACAAGTCGCAGCAGTTTCGTTGCCATCCTGCAAATTGATCGAACGCAAAATATATCGCCAACATGTCTATTTTCCCTAATCACAAATAGTAGGAAGCACGCTGGAACTAAAAAACAAGCATGGTCTATAACTACTAACCACAGGCACTTGCTAAGCTTAAGGTATTTTAAAATTAGCTGCGAGTGGTTACACCTACAAACCACAGATTTTTACTAGCACTGCAAGCGTGTTTGCCACTGAGCAGAAAAAGCTGCTAGGCCTGCAGGCCCTATAGTCTCTAAAAGGCTGCAGGCCCGCCCAGCAAATGCTGTAGGCGCAATTTGAGAAAATTTACGCAGTAATAAACAGCATATCATGTTCTTCCTTGTGTTTATTAGTCTATTATCTAATGTTACATATATAATTCCTCTGTTTTTCTTCTCTCGTCTGGTGACCGTTTATGCCTTCTTTGCCGAGGTTCACAATTAATGCAAACTGCAAATCGTTGTTATATGTCAGCTTCCTATGGTAACTACGACTTCTCATTTGACAGCACAGAGGACAGACTGTGGTCTGGTACCAATCGGGGACTTCTATGGTGGGTCTGGCGCGGCCAGAACAATTTTTGAAATATTATAAGTCTGGATGCAATCTAGAGCCATTTCAGGGTACTCCAAGTAGCTTTGACAACTAGCAACACTTTTGGCTGGAAAGGCAAAAAATTATGTTAAAATTTACTACTGTAAAATTTGATGGGCCACTAGGAATCGTCTGTGTTGGTGTGTCCAAAGTAAATGTATTTTGGTAGATACAAGCTTTTACGTAAGGTATGTACCTATAAAATGTTATATTAGTTTTTCCAACGTGAAAAACAATATGACAGCGGGGTTTAACCGAGTGCGTGCGACGAGGCTGTACTTTGCTGTTTGCCGATTTGACTAGTAAGTAATACCGAATGTAGCTTCTGCAGCTACAGATGAACTTAGATATGTGATGTTAAACTTGAGACCAATTATATATTATATACTGTATAATTCAACATGGTATATTACCTAAATCTTTTAATATTATTTTAAACGTATACTGATCGTTTGTAATAACACCAGTGATACTTTAATTGTTTACATCCAACGTGAATGCACGGGGATGAATGAGAATTACTCCACAACCTAGGCACTCCAATGCACACCCCAAGTTGAACAGTGAGAGTGCATGCACGACCCATGACAACGTAAATTAAACCCTGGCAACACAATGTAGGGTTCACTACCATGGCAAGTAAGCTCCACCCATTCTTAAGTATTTTTGAATGCCAAGCCTGCCTACTGGATTCTAGGAACCTGCTGCTTAACCGGTGCGTCCCGAACATCCCACGCACGATTTCTTGAATGCCAACTAAAGATTGATTGCAGTGGAGGCGAACGCGTCTGTTTAACATGTATGATCACGCCGTTGTACTCACGGATTCGTATTTCAAATAAATACCCTGGGAAGTTAATATGCATGAACAGATTTCTTTACAGGTAACAGTTCGCAGGTGTTTCGAATTTTCACTAGTGATTAAGATATAGCTGTAGGATCAGCGCGGCCTGTTTATCCAAAAAACTGTAGAGCAGCATCGCAAAACTGTCGACTCAGCGGCGCCGACGGAGCCCGACGTTGAATTTCGATAACACTGACTGCAAGTGTCAACATTCAAACAGGTTTGCTGCTAAATAAAACAAAACGCCTGCCACTTACACCCTCACACAAACCCTGTCAATGGCCTGTGATGGGCGGGGCTCTGGCCCAAACTGAGAGTGCCTGAGGGCCCCTAACCACAAAAACCCTCATTAATGCAGCCGCGTGCGAATGTTTTAAAAGACATAGACGGGCGCCACCTCTTGATCTTGTCCTCCTGGTTCCTGCCATGCTTCTTCAGCAGTAGGTTTTCTTCGTACAGCCGTAGGAACCTATCCTCCAGTTCATCGCGGCCAAGCTTAGACACGACTCCACGCTGCTGCGCCAGACTGCTGGTTGGCACCCCTGCTACGATATTAATAATAATAATTAATAAATAATACCAATAAATATTAAATAAATATAAATAATAAATATAATAGTAATAAAAATTCATTGCTTCATACTGCACATGTTACATGCAAATATGTTCACATGCGCTCATCACAAACGCTACTTATAAAATAACGGACAGCTATACTGTAAATCACAACTACAGAAATTACGACCAAAAATCTATTGTTTAACAATGAATAATAAGTGGAGGTGAAAACTGCAGGAAATTGGCAGAAAATCAATGACATGATATTTGGGCCTAAAATACCAACTTTCATTGTATAAAACAGTCAAATAAGATGATTGTCATAAAATTCCAATACGTCAACGTTTTAGCCTGACTACCAGTAATAGTTTATTGTGATTTGTTTCTAAATAACTATGGGCCAGATATCTTGTGTCATTTTCCTCACTTATAAGGCTTTTTATATCCTTAATCTTCAAGACGTCCTTCGTCGTATGTGTACATGTCTGTGCATAGGGTCTCAGTAACATAAATTTTATTAGGCACTTCAGTCAGTGATCCTACTACACGTGCGTAACTCTCTAATGTCACTTTAAAAATTGCAGTTAATGTCGGCTAAACACCAGCTGGCTACACAGCAAGGAAAGAAGCCAACAGCGTACAGCCGGGTGCCACCTCGGATTGACACGGTATGTGGTACACACGCACACACAGATACTTACGCAGCCACGCATGCACACACACGCACACACACAAGCATGCATGTAGACATAGACACGTACACATGCACACATATGCACATAACCACCATTGCTGTGATCCCTGCACCATGTTTAAAATAACAATTTCTTCAAATTTGTGGGTGATTAGGGGCTGTTATTTTACAGCTAGCAACACGATTGCTTAGCATGCATGCACTAAATTACGAGTATACTGAAAATGCCCCCCCCCCCATGTCACAGCTATGATCTTGCTTAGCAGTACCACATGCTCTTGCATGAGCCCATCCTCGATGCGTGGGTGTTTCATCCATGCCTCCACGGACATAAACTTTCCATTTACTCATTTAACATTGCAATAACCCTAAAGTTAATAATCTCTAATTGCACACCTGCGCGTATAACGTGTGTCGATTCGCAACCGGACAGTGGCGTCGATGATTTTACGCGGCGTCGCCTTAAACCATGGTTTTATTGATTGATTCTTCAGGGCATCGTGAAGCAGCCGTCTCAGCCGCGGCTCATGAAGGGCATGAGGGTGGCCGGCCGCGACCCGATACCCATCAGGTACATGCGTGTCCGTGTCGCGTGGCGTTCGTGTCGCGTGTTGCATGGCGTCCGTGTCGCGTGTCGCATGGCGTCCGTGTCGCGTGTCGCATGGCGTCCGTGTCGCGTGTCGCATGGCGTACGTGTCGCATGGTGTTTGTGTCGCGTGGTGTCGCGTGTCGCATGGCGTCTGTGTCGCGCGTTGCGTGGCCGAGTCGCGGCGTTCGCCCCGCTTGTCTGGGGTCACCGGAAGTACCGACGGCGTTGTCACATGGCGCATCTCGGCCGTGTGCGTTTTAGTACCTGTATCTGACTGCTCTTAAGCAAGCTGCGCTGCTGTCTGCGCTCAAGTCTCGCGGAATGCAAGTGCGCGAGTGTGAGCGCGGTTAGCGTCCGCACAGACACGATGCAAGATGCGAGCCATGGTCTGGCGTTCGTGCTCGCAGTGCCACATTCTTTTGTAATGTGTGATGTAAATTCTTCTTCAGTGCCCATCCTCCATGCGTGGGTGTTTCATCCATGCCTCCATGAACATAAACTTTCCATTAACTCATTTAACATTGCAATAACCCTAAAATTAATAATAACGTATAACGCGTATAACGTCAACGTATAAATGGCAACCTGGTGGGTGCAGTCAGGCATTCGTGCTTACTCAGTGCGCGATTCTTTTCTATCTGTTGTCTCTAGGGGCAGTCCGTCGCCGCTCATGCAGCGAGGTTACAGCCACGGCCAGCTGGTCGATGTCAGGCTGGAGAACAGAAATCTGTAAGTGCGTCTGCGCAGCGTTTCCATTAATCACCGCCGCTGCACATCGTCATGGCGACGATCTCGTTTTGGCGCAGCGTTGGTGACGACGTATCATGTTCGATACTTAACGACGTGTTGTGTAACCATACGCGCGTAAATATGTGATAATCGTAATGGCTGGTATTTAAGCTTCGGTGCTTGCATCGCCACTATTTGCAAGTGTGTTGTTATGCAAACCATAAGTTTGTGCAAACCGTCTTTACACTTTGCTCTAAACAGCTTCGACCTCACATAGCTAAATTACAATGGCGATTTCAAAACACTCATTCCTGAGGTAACTACTACCGCGTTGCCAGCGGCCGCTCAGTTGCCAAAATCTGCGAACCTCCCCACGAGACGGGGTCAGAAAGTCGGAAATCAACATGCCGTGCCCGGGGTCTCATTCTGTTTTTTTTTACTCTATTCGCGTGACATTTCTCTGTAACGCGATCGACGCAGAGATTGTTTTTTTACCTTATTCTTGTGACTTTTCTTTCTGACGCGATCGACGCTGGGATTGTTTTTTGACCTTATTCTTGTGACTTTTCTTTCTGACGCGATCGACGCTGGGATTGTTTTTTGACCTTATTCGTGTGACCTTTCTCTGTGACGCGATCGATGCAGGGAGGACCTGGCGGCGGCGATGCAGGAGCAGCTGCAGATGTACGAGCAGGAGCTGGAGAGCCTGCGCGAGGAGCTGAGAGTGAAGGACGGTGAACACGAGGAGGACATCCTCAAGCTGAAGTCGCAGCTGACGGCCGACCAGCGGTATGAGCGTGGTAGCTAAGGCTAGGTGACCTTCCCACGCCTAAGGTCATCTTTCCGTACTCTTTATTGTCCGGCCAACCAGCGGTACGAGCACAGTAGCTGATGCTGGCTGCATGACCTTCCCATGCCCAACGTCATCCTTCCATACTCTTTATTGCCAGCTCGATGGACAGGGCATATGACCGTCCAGTGATTCAGATATACAGGGTTTTTAAGATATTAATATGGCTAAATAGCTAACAATTTGATCGGGTAATTGCGAAAGATTACGTAACCTAATTGGAATCTTAAATTAAGCATAGAGTTTGTGTTGGTTTCGGAGTCGATGAGCGACTAACTTAGTAAAACCATTGGTCTGTAACACTTATAGCAGCATCACCTCAGATACACTGTCAAAATACCATCCACGCCAAGGCTTGTATTCAGCTAAAATCTCGCAGTCGTTAAAAAATGGACCGCTTACTCTCTCGAAATCTGGAATACTGTTTTGATGGATGCCTTGCTCACGTATGAAACCTGGCTGATGAGGCGTTGTCGCCTCTTGCTGCAGTGCTAACGTGCAGGAGAACATTGAGTTGATACGACTACAGAGGCAGCTGAAGGAGAAGATTGCCAAGCTGGGTCAGCTGCAGGCACAGTACACAAATCTCGAACAGGTATGACCGCGTTCTCACGCACCGGTGTGCGCGGTACTGAATAAATACAGGATAATAATATTTAGCAATTATATCAATAATATAACAGTCAAAGTATCAGTAGAATCCATGAAAAAATATTCATGATTGATGTATAAAAATGCTCTGTCTAGATTATTGTAGAACAAGGGGCCAATGTCAGGAATATCATGACTAGTTATGACATCATATAGCTAAAATTTCATAGCATTTGAACTGAGGTGCCACGCACAAGTTACGAAACTTGAGACTCAAGATCGCCGTAACTACATGTGTTTCTGAAAACGACCCCACCTGTATCGCTCCGGTAACCCCTAGCACCCTTGCCCTACCAACCTACGACACCAATCTACCTAACCTACCGTAGACTAGTACCCCTGTGTCGCCAATCGACCGTCGCTACACAAGCAGCACTGCCCTAACACCAACCTACCTACCTAACCCATCCGTGACTACTAACCCTGTATCGCTTCACTAACCCCTAGCACCCTCACTCCACTACCCTAACACCTACCTACCGAACCGAACCTACGACCCCGACACCTACCTACCTACCTAACCTACCCGTGACTACTAACCCTATGTCGCTTCACTAACCCCTAGCACCCTCACTCCACTACCCTAACACCTACCTACCGAACCGAACCTACGACCCCGACACCTACCTACCTACCTAACCTACCCGTGACTACTAATTCTGTATTGCTCCACTAACCCCTGGTACCCTCGCCCCACTACCCTAACATCTACTTACCTACCTAACCTACCCGTGACTACTAACTATGTCGCTTCACTAACCCCTAGCACCCTCACTCCACTACCCTAACACCTACCTACCGAACCGAACCTACGACCCCGACACCTACCTACCTACCTAACCCACCCGTGACTTGTAACCCTGTGTCGCTAACCGACCGTCTGTCGCCGCACGCGCAGCACCTGTCGGCAGCAAAGGTGAGTCATGAGAAGCTGCTGCGGGAGCTGGATCAGGTCAACCGCAGGCTGAAGGACGAGCAAATGAACAGTCTGCGGCTCGAGAACGAACTGAAGGCCGGCAACACGACGCAGAGCAACCTCGTCGAGGTATGTCGCGATCCGCGATTGCAGGGTCGTAGTTAGCGAGGAGGGAGGGAGGGAAGGAGGGGGCGTGTGACCCCCTCACAGACAAATGTAGATAGTGTTGTGCAGCTAGTGGCGCACTGCTCACGGACACTTGCCCAGAATACAAACCGTGCATGGCTCCGTTCTTGAAAACTCAGTACACCGCGATCCGTGGTCGCAGGGTCGTGGCTAGAGAGGAGGGAGGGAGGGGAGGATGGGGCGTGTGACCCCCTCCCCTTATAGCGAGGCGGGAGGGAGGTCGAGGAGGCGTGTGACCACCTCACAGACAAATGTAGATATTATTACGTGGTCAGTGGCGCACTGCCCACGGTCACCTGCCCAGAATACTAACCGTGCATGGCTTTGCCCTTCCCTCTCAGGCAAAATGAATTTGCCTACAGCCCTGAAATGTATGTGCACTATAAAACCATGTGTGAGAAGACTATTTGTCCTGTGCAGTCGAGTGCAATATAGACTCGATATAACGCTGACAATCGGAACCAAATTGTTGGACTGCATTATTAGTTAGAGTCCACGTTATATTGAGTTTGTATATTTTGATGTAATAGACAGGGTCTGTCTCTCTCTCTCTCTCTCTCTCTGTAAAACTCATTCACGTTGTTTGTTTGTCAGCTGGAGGAGCGTATCTCTGACCTGAAGCGTGAGAACGACGTGCTGCGGCAGACTAACGAGCGGCTGGTGGAGAGTGCGTTCGACGTGGAGCGCGAGCGGCAGCACCGCGCCGTGGAGGCAGAGCTGCGCGCGCAGATCGCTCAGCTGGAGGCGACGCTGCGCGCTGACCTACGGGAGAAGACGGGCGTACTCGACACGCTCAACACACATAGAGGTCAGTGTGCACGTGTGTGTGCGTGTGTTTGTGGGCACTCGCTCTGATCTCTCTCTCTCTCTTTCTATGTCTCCTCCTTTTGCTCTCTCTTTCTCTCTCTCTCTCTCTCTCTCTCTCTCTCTCTCTCTCTCTCGCTCGCTCGCTTGCTCCCTTTTACCCCCCTCGCTCTCTCTCTCTCTCTCTCTCTCGCTCTCACTTCTCTCTCACCTCATCCGTTTATCTCTCTTCTTACATGGTAGCATCCATTGGTTTGTACGTGAGAATAATAGTGGACTAGTTTAGTACTCCCTCCTTAATACAGCAGAATTATTATGCTCAATTACAAGAGCATGTTATTTACTTGTATGTACTGTTGCACTGCTCTTGCGAATGGACTGCCAGTAATGAAAATGTGCCACCTTCCTCTCAGATGACTCAGAGAAGCTCAAGGATGAGTTGAAGCAACTCAGAATCCAGTATTACACGCTAAAGGAACAGCACGATGAGCTAACGGAAAAAATGAAGTTCTTCACCAAGGTAACGCTGCAAACCGCTCAAAATCAATAATCAATAATCCGCCCTTAATCGATGTAAGCAAATGTCTCCTGTGTTGTATATCGAATGCTGGAGTTAACTGTGTGCTGATCGCGTGGTTTCATCTACTGTCAGAGGTCTGAGAGGTCTGACTAACTACGAATTCTTACAAAGAGAGGTTACATTGGAAGACAGTAACTGGTAGAGGTTTGGTTAGTCCTAAACATTCAGCGTATAAATTAAATAATCGACAAACATGTACAATACATGTTGTGTATAGACGATAGCGTAAGGTTTTGCGTAGGCACACACGCGCGAGTTGGAACATGTTAACTCTTCAATCAGCATCACTGCCTAATCGTTCCGGAGTTTACTATTTACGGTAAGTGTACTACATACTTTAAGTATGTGGACTGCTGAGTAGGGGGTGATAAAGCTTTTTCGGATGTCGTGTGTGCAGGAGAGTGCAGTGGAGCTGGCGGAATTAGAGGAGGCACTGGTGCTAGTGAAGCGGCGCAAGGAGAAGGATTCGCAGCAGCTCGACTTTCTGCAGGCAGTCGATGAAGAGAAGGAGAAAGGTGCGCGGGATTCTCTGTTATTTTCTTTTGTATTTTTGGTGGTATGCTAATATGGAAGAAGAATTTGAGCGCATGTGCCAGTAGGTTGTGACAGTGTTTGTGCTACAAAGATGAACGCGATTCAATCGTGTCTAATTATAAGCTGTATCGAACATATATAATATCAATGTACGCATAATAAAAATTGTTACCATTTCTACCTTATCTTCTGTTAAATGCATTCAATTTGAGAACAGTAATATGCTAAAAAAAATTCTTACAGCCGAATTCTCCATCTTCAGATGATATGTGGAATAAAAAAATTTTTAATTTCATGAAAATTTCTGGCAGATTTGGATAAGTTGATAGTGAGGCTGCGTGCAGAACATGCGGAGACTGTTCATGAGCTGGAGAAGACTAGAAATATGCTGCTCATACAGCACAAGATCAACAAAGACTACCAGGCCGAGGTAAGAGCTATGTAACTCCCCTGAGACATCTATAATAGAATGATGGAGCTATGTTACCCCCAAGACATCTATAATAGAATGATGGAGCTATGTTACCCCCAAGACATCTATAGTAGCTCTGTAGGATCTACTATCTACATCCTACATCTATGTATGAACCAAAAAAAGAAATAAGAAATAGAAAAAAAAGCAGAATAAAGTAGAATGCAAGAGCTGTGACACTCCCGGGCATCAGTCAGTGAATACACAGCCTCTATGCGATACTTTAGATCATTTATCATAGTGTCTGCTGCCCTCATCAGCATATGCTACAGTTCTACGAGCTCTACTCAGCAGTCTTGCCCATGAGTCTAAAACACCCAGTCACTCTTGCTCAAAAGTCCCTGTCAGTCCCGGACGCAGGGGAATCAAGCTAATGTTTTCAACACCGATAGACGTAGCTGCAGCAGATACAAAATCCTAACTGACGATATATCCTATTATATCTTATTGACGATACAGGTTACAGAGAGTTTTTACCTGTCTAACCCATCTACCTATTTACTTACATGCTGGGAATCTGCCTTCATTTTTAGCTCAGCTGATGAAGTCAGATGCAGCTTGTAGAATCGCATGAATGTCCGTCCGTCCGTCCGTCCGTCCGGCCGTGCATCAACAGTTACGCCACGAATCTTAACCGCGC
>NW_014578601.1:50884-67315 GCF_000485595.1 Priapulus caudatus
CCTCCTTCCCTCCCTATCTCTCTCCCTTTTTCCCTCTCTGTCATATATATTCTGTTCTGTTATTGACTCTGGTAGCAAAAATTCATTTCAAATAGTTGCAATTTTATTCAGAACATTGAAGTCGCAACGATGAAAAAATAGTAGGACAATAAAATAAATAGTAAAAAAAAAGTAGACGATGAAAAAATGTCATCGTGACTGTATCGTTTCAGAAACTGGAGAAGCAGCTGCGTGATGTTGCCTATGGGACAATGCCAGTCAGGCTTCAGGATCAGCAACGGGTAAATTATTGAGGAGCGCCTACATTTCCATTATTTTCCGTAGTCAATTTCCGGATATATTGTCATTAGTGGAACTATGTCGGAATTAAACCTGAATCGTTTGAAAGCAAGGTTGTAATGTCGATAGCAGAGGTATAATAAGATAGAGAAACAAGAGAGCTAATGACAGAGAGATAAAAGGGAAAAATATAAGAACAATAAATAATGAAGATAAGAGAGTTGATTGAATTTCCATCGCAATGAGATTAGTTTTGTTAACACATTGTTTGCATGCATCATTCAGGCATAATGTAATTATTGAAGTTGCGTGATACTCTCTCATTTTATGCAGTCGAGTGACGTGGAAGACATTGATGAGACAGTGCAGCTAGAACGAGGAGAAAATCTGTTAGAAATACACATCAGCAAGGTAAGCATGAACCCTCACTGTGGGGCCTTTGGACCCAGGAGTAGAAATGAACTTTTGAACAAGGGAGTCCAGCCCTCAAAAAGAGGTAGTCCGCAGCAAAATGAGGGAGTTCGCAGCAAAATGAGGGAGTCCGCAGTCTGAGGTTCAAAACTAACGCATAACAATAACACGTGCTTATTTTGAAGATTTATGCAATGCACGTCTGCCAAATTTTCTTTGGATATTTGCTGAAAAAATATGGTAATCCCGCGAGGCCATTCTCTGGAACAAACTAGTTAGTGTAGCAGAATTTTCAGGGAGTCGCACGGACTCCTGCATATGTCAAATCAGGGAGTATTTGACTCCGGACTCCCGTTAATTTCGCACCCTGCGGACCCAAGCATCGCTCTAATTTCGAGGTTTCTTACAGTGGGCGTCAGGTTGTTTTTGCACCTCCCCCCATTTTACTGATGGTGTTCATCTGAGGACTACACCTGGTTTTCGTCCTCGAGACATCCTTAGCACATCTGACCGCCGAGCCCATCGTGAATTTTGCGCATCTCGCTTTGCACTGACGTATTTTTTTCCGGCCGACCTTTGTTTTTCAATCTCTTCTTTCTCTCGGAGCTTTTTGACGGAGCGTTTACGAGCTTTTTGCGTCTGTGTTTGCCGCTAGGTGGCGTTCACGGCGGAGGGATTGTCGGCGTTGGGCGACGGCGATCCGTCAACGTTTGTCACGTGGGAGTTCTTCGACTTTGAGCTGCAGTCGACTCCCGTGCTGAAGAGCTCGAGGTATGCCAGTATCGCCTGTGTGTGTGTGTGTGCATGCGTGCGTGCGTGCGTGCGGTGTGTACGTGTGTGTGCATGCGAGCTGCATTCGACGCCCGTGCTGAAGAGCTCGAGCAGTCGAGGTACGTCCGTGTAGGTGCCACGTCGTCTGTCTGTGTGTGCGTGCATGCGTGCGTGCGTGCGAGTGTGTTTGGGTGTGTTCATATGTGACCTGTTACGTGTTAAATCGATAGTGGAGTATGCGTGAAGATCTCAAAATGTGAAAATCACAGTGAAATATTAATTCATTTTCATAATTTCAATTCATAATACATTTTCATTTTTGAAACCTGTTTGTTATTGCAGATGTTTTTTGGTCATTTGTTTATGCATGAATGCACGGAATAATTCAGTTATTCTAACAATGGGAAATGTAGTGTAGTGGAAGGTTTGTAGTTGTATAGTATGGGGGTGATATAATTTTGTATTTGTTATGCTAACATAACTAATGTGGTTATGTTTCGGTTTTTAGGCCAGAATATGACTTCACTGCGCAATATGTGGTCAGAGTTGATGATTTCTTCCTGGCTTACATACAGAAGGTCAGTGTATTATTTCATGTGACTCATCCACGGTTTCACCCAGGTCTTTAACACACATTGGGCTCGACGTGCCTTCAAATCTGAAGCTAATTTGCGCCATCCTGTAAATCCTTTGACATGCCTCAGTTGCCTAATCGACTTCTAATCTTCGAATCTAACTTCTAGCTGCGTTTACTTTTGACAATCCCAGCACAGTCATGCTGTGTTTATGCAGCTTGATGTGTACTTCTCCAAACTGACACTCCCCATAAGTTTGCTTGTTCACAGTTGTCTGCTTTTGATATCAATTGCTTTCAATCGATACCACCCCCTTCTGGGCCTTCCGCCGGCCATCCATTAGAGAACACGTCATCTGGAATTATTAGGGAGAGCACCCTGTCATCCCTCGCAGTACATCTCACGTATGCTCTTGCCTACGAGTGCGTTTTGTGTTCCGCTCGTGTGATCAAAACTCAAAACACTGTCTTCTTCGTCGTCATGGATGCAGGAGGCCGTTGTCGTGGAGTTGCACCAGGCGCTCGGTACAGACTACCTCACACTGGCTGCATGCACGCTGAAACTAGCTAGCATATTGGACAAGTCTCAGGGGCGTCTACGCGGGACGGCTACACTCACAAGTACGTGCTTGAGCCTGCCACTGCTGCGCACTTTACCCCTCACTGGAATCTTCTCTATCCGTCCTCGGGTCCCCCCTCCTATTCCTTACTGGTACATCACCCCCACAGCTCCCCCTCCACCCCTTACTGGTACATCACCCCCACAGCTCCCCCTCCACCCCTTACTGTTAGTTTACCCCTCCCTGGTATGGCCTCTCATTCGTGTTAGTATCTATATAATCGAATGAACGATGAAAAATAAGTAATTCTCCATTTTAAATCAATGCAATGTCGATTAATCGATGCATCGATGTATTCTGATGCAGGCATACAAAATGGTGAACCTGCCCTCAACTATGGAATGCTGGAGTACTGGGTAAGACTGCGTGTGCCAATGGACCAAGCACTGCGCCTCTACAAGGTAATAATGACATTGCCATATTTACTCCACTGCTAATAATTTGAGAGTACATGTCCAAAAATTACTGAATTTGTACCGAGGTACATGAGCTTTATAATTAACGACGTAGTTTGTCTGATCTTGCCTTAGAAAATTCCATAAAAAAAAATCAGCCAAAAGAGAGCTTTCAGCTTAAGGAGCTTTAGTTTTTCGGTTAATAATAGTTTGTTAACGGGTGTTTATTTCATCGATGTGAGCACTTCGCTCACTAGTCATCTTAAGCCTATCGCAACCCTATAGCTCTGCATCCATCATTACAGGAGCGCAGCAAGGCACTGGGCTACCTGGGAGCAAACACGACGCAGACAGAGAGGGCACTGCGGGTGTTGGACGACGATGCGGCGTCCGTGCCGTCCGACAGCATCAATGAGCTGCACGTGCGAATCATCTGCTGCAGCACACTGCGCTCCCGCCAAGACGGTGAGAGAGGCAGGGGAGAGCAAACAAAAGAAAACAAAAGATGGGTGGAATGTGAGGAGGCAGAGAAGAAACACGAGAGAGTGAGAGAGACAGAGAGCAAGAGAAAGAGCGAGCGAGAGAGAGAGAGAGAGAGAGAGAGAGAGAGAGAGAGAGAGAGAGAGAGAGAGAGAGAGAGAGAGAGAGAGAGAGAGAGAGAGAGAGAGAGAGAGAGAGAGAGAGAGAGAGAGCGCGAGAGAGAGAGAGATGGAAAGAGAGAGAAAGCCAAGACCATAATAACGTTACAGTAACGACCATAATAACGTTACAGTAACGACCATAATAACGTTACAGTAACGACCATAATAACGTTACAGTAATGACCATAATAACGTTACAGTAACGACCATAATAACGTTACAGTAACGACCATAATAACGTTACAGTAACGACCATAATAATGACCATGATTTGTGAGAGAGGGCGCTGCAGTGCTGCAGCGCATTGTGTCATGACGCATCATTCCTACGTGATGTGCGAGTAGATATAACGCGTATAGATACTAACGGTGTCACTCTGAGATCAAGTGTTTTGTTAACGATACATGAGTGTTAGCAATAGCAGAAGAGGTATATTGACCAGTTATGGCCATCTTGGTTTAATGCCAACAGTTTTATCACCGTGTCATTTTGATGATCATGACAACAGCGGTCTGCAAGACGTGTGCTGCCACCTGTGTTTATTTTGTTACTTGATCATTATTATTATTATTTTTTCTTATATATTCTTTTCTATTTTTTTAATTTGCTGTTATTGCAGGCGTTCAGCCATCTCCCTACGTCGTGTACAAGTTCTATGACTTTGCCGATCACGACACAGCCATCATTCCATCGAGCAATAACCCGCAGTTTGCTGATCACATGACCTTCCCGGTGCCCGTCGACTGGGACCTCGACAGATATCTAAAATCTCAGGTGAGAAAATCTCAGGCTTGGCGAAGTGCCGCCATTTTGGTTAGACGTTCACCATTGGATCAGTTCATACTGGAGGAGTGATCGACTGTAGATGCGTGGAGTGTTGATTACGATTAAAATTTATGAATTCAAATCTCAGTTGGTTGAATCGCCATTTTGGTTACATGGTTCGCACAGTCCTTGAAAAGTCCTTGAATTTGAGGGGAGTCCTTGAAAAGTACTTGAATTTAGTAAATGTTGATTTTGTGCTTGAAAAGTCCTTGAATTTCATGAAAATGTTCTTGAACTTTTAGAATAAATCCTTGCCTGTAATAAAAAGAAATTTTGTACCATCAATAATGTGCAAACCTCAATAAAAATTGCGTTAAATGAGCTTAAAAAGCTATAGACACGATAGACAGTTAAATGATGATCACAAATTACAGTAAGTCACTAAAATCAGTCAGTAAATCAAGGTATGTTGTAGAAGAGACAGTGTTTAGAAGGGTTTATTAATGTGATCCAGGTAAGTTTTAGACGTGACATGCAGTGATTAAGAATGGGGTTATTAAATTAATCCAGGTATGTTTTGTTCCGTGTATGAATTCCGATAAAATGTCTGATAAAATGTCCTTGAATTTCCGATAAAATGTCCTTGAAAAGTCCTTGAAAAAAAATTCCCAGTCCTGTATGAACCATGGGTTAGATGTTCGCCATGGGATCAGTTCATACTGGAGAAGTGATCGACTGTAGATACGTGGAGTGTTGATTACGATTAAAATTTATTAATTAAAATTTCAATTAAGAAAACCTCAGGTTTGGTTAAGTGCCGCCATCTTGGTTAGGTGTTATTCATTGGATCAGTTCACACTAAAGGAGTGGTTGACAGATACTGTAGATACGCGAAGTATTGATGGGGTGCGTGTAGCCAGATTGAAAGGAGTTGAACTACTACACCATGGAGGAAAGTTTCGATGTCATATATGTGGCAACGATGGCGTGGTGTTTGCAGGAGCTGCGATGCTACGTGTTTGACGACACGGACGCGCAGCACGGCTCCTACCTCGGCGTCGCACGTGTGCCGCTGCTGCCCCTCGCTCACGACACCGCCGTCAGGGGCACCTTCCAGCTGACACAGGTAAGCCATGGGGCGCGAGAATCTATCCGTCCGACCTTGGATGATGTTGCTAGGTTGTTCGGTCGAGCGAAACTCCAGTCTATACACGGCGCACACGAATGTTATCGTCGTAGCAGCATGCCGTTAGCTACGCATTGCTTTTAGAATGTCCTGTCTAATCCTGTCTATGTATATAAGGTACATAATCTTTTCCACTTTTGTTTTTTTCAGGTGGACGGCGCTGTGACGGGAACCATGGACGTGTCGTTGAACTGGGAATTCACCTACATATCACCGCGCGCTTCCACTCAGACCGCTCCCCAGGTAGCGCCACATCCACGTGCGCGTTACGAGTCGCGTCGCCGTTTATCTGACGGAAGGTCACCGAGGGATACATGGTGACCTCTCGTCTCTAAGATGCTAACGAGACACTCACCTCTCTAGTTTCTCCTACCATAGCTCGCTGCTGCTGCCTTACATAACAGCGTATGCAGAACACTACAGGCGCGTGTTCACCCTGCGGGTATCGTGATCTCTGCAGGTGCTACTGACTCGCATCTTCTTGCGAGTTTCTCATTCTTCTCGCTTCATCGCTTTCTCGTACCATAACTCTCTAGCATTGTCCGACATAACAAGATATACTGCACTATGCAGAACACTACACTACAATACACGCGCGTGTTCACTCCGCGCGTATCGCAATCGTTGCAGGTGCTGGCGACGACTCCTCAGCTTCAGGAGCAAGCCGCGCTGCTGCCAGGGGAACGCAGCGAGCTGTCGCGCGCTGCCGTCGCCACCGGCTCGACGACGAACGCCGACCTTCTCGCTCCCGTCTCCGACCGCCGCGCGAGGCCGGACGTCGCCTCCCAGCGGGTGGCGCCACCGGCGGTCACGCCCCGCAAGGAGGCGCCAGCGGTTCCTCCTCCGTCGGCCCCGGAGTCTGCGAGCACGCCGATCGGGAAGCCACCTCCTGCTCCGAAGCCCAGGGATCACAAGGTGTGGCGTGCGCGTGACGCGACTGCAACGGCCGACATAGAAGTTGTCGGGAATGAAATTAGTCTTGATGTTAGTCTTGACGCTAGAACTTTTTCTCTTGGACCGCCGATGGAAACGTCGTGAGGTTACGAGAATGAAAAATCCTAGCAAATTTAGTCGTAGAATCATGAAACAGAATTCTGTCAACGGTCTACGAGGAAAGGTTCACATTCAGACTAATGTTGAGACTAATTTTGCTTCTGCCTATGGGCCCTTGGCTTAGTCTGTTTAAAAGTCATTCATGAAGTCATTAAGCCATTTGAGTAATTTAGTAAAGCAAATACAAGTATGTGCGCTGAATGGTCTTTTTCACAGAGAAACTCTTTCAGGTGGATGTAATGGTGTATTAGTTATATTATTGATCTGTAATTATTATTGACCCACTATTATTAGAGAGTTTGTTGGATATTATTTATCCATATTTAACTCTTTCACGCTTTCATGAATATGTCAGCAGCACCTATCAGTGTGATGATGTCATTCCCAAAACAGCATGTTTGCATATAAGTAAACAGCTTTGCACGATAAAGGGTCTCTTTAGAAGCGAGGGACAAACTTCAAACGGCTCATCATCACACATCGTAATAAACGCGTTCACTCTGGATTGTATTTCAGCCATCGCCAGCAAGAAGAAAGCTGATTCATGCAAAATCTAGTCTCATAGAGGAGGAAAATGAGATGGCTAGCTCAAGTACCACAGCCACGGGTAGGTTACGTGCAAGTGGAGCTGTGTCGACGGTAGTAGTAAACTGACAGCGCTGTTAATTCTAATACACCAAGTAACTTTGAGTACTTTGTTTTTCGTGCATATCATTGGCAAGTTGTAAATTATTTGCATCGATGGTAGTAAACGCCACTAATTCTAAAACACCAAGTAGCTTTGTGTACTTTGTGCGTATCATTGGCAAGTTGCAAATGATTTGCTCATTTACTTACATCAGCTGAAGTGAAGGTGGGGACGGGAAGCGCGAAGCCAGCCGTGGAGGAGAATGTTGATGATCTCATCGCAGCAGAGCTGGGAGAACCTCTCAGTACTACCGTAAGTGATTCGATGTTGCCGCAGGCGTAGCGAAGCCGAGCTCTACCGGTGCGTGAGCCGTAGTGAAGCGTAATCTTTCGCTTCTGCTACAGGGATGTATGAACAACATTGCTCTAGCTGTGTAGCCCTTCATTTCCGCTACAGGGATGTATGAACAACATTGCTCTACCCGGGTAGTCTACTACCCCATCGTAGCCCTTCATTCCACGCTACAGGGAGTGTTTGAACAACATAGTTCTACCCGCGTAGCCTTCTATTCTCCGCTTACAGGGATGTTATGAACCAATTACTGTCTCTACCCGCGTTAGCCCTTATTCCCGCTACAGGTGTGTTAAACAACTATCAGTTCTAGCTGTTGTAGCCCTTTCATTCTCTGCTACGAGGATGTGATGTAATCAACATTGCTCTTATGCTGTTGTTAGCCTTCCATATCCCACTACAGGGACTGTATGTAACACATCTGCTTCTAGCTGTTGTAGCCCTTCATTCTGCTACAGCGGTGATGCTAGAACACAGTAGGGCTTGCTACCCGTAGTAGTCTCATTCATTCCCGCTACAGGGATGTATGAACAACCATTTGGCTCTTACCTGTTTAGCCCTTACTTCCCGCTACAGGGAGTAGGAACAACGATGGGCTTCTACCTGTTGTGTTGCCCTTCGTTTGCCTTGCTACAGGGAATTGTTTAGGAAGGAACACTGGCTCTCACCCGCCGTAGCCCTTCATTCCCGCTCAGGAGTGTCATGGACCAACATCTGCTTCTCACCTGTGTGTAGCTTTTCATTCCCGTCTACGGGATGTATGACGCATAGTTCTACCCAGGTAGCCTTTCATCCCTGGCGTATCAGGGTGTATTTAACAAGCAGTCAGTTTCTATCCGCGTAAGCCCTTTCATTCTCCCCGTGTGACGGGGATGTAGGAACAACATTGCTTACGCTGTGTAGCCTTATTTCGCTTACAGGGTATGTATGGGGAAAACTACGTTCTACCCGTTGTATGCCATTCATTTCTGCCTTACAGGGATGTATGTATACCAACATTGCTCTAGCTGCTGTCCGCCCTTCATTCTGCTACAGGGATGTAGATACAACATTTGCTCTAGCTGTGTAGCCCGTTCATTGTGTTACAGGATGTACTCAACAACATTGCTGCTAGCTTGTGTAGCCCCTTGCATTGTCCGCTCAAGTGATGTGTGAACAACTATTGCTCTTAGCGTGATGTAGCCCTTCATTCCCGTTACGGAATGTAGGAACAACATTGCTCTACGCTTGTGAGCCCTTGTATTTCAATGAACAACATTGTTCTACCCGGGTAGCCCTTCATTCCCGCTACAGGGATGTGTGAACAACATAGTTCTACCCGGGTAGCCTTTCATTCCTGCTACAGGGATGTAGGAACAACATGGCTCTATCTGCATAGCCCTTCATTCCTGCTACAGGGATGTATATACAACATTGCTCTAGCAAGGTAGCTTTTCCCATCCTCTACTGGGATGTATCAACAACATAGCTCTGCCTGTGAGCCCTTCACTCTTGCCACAGGAATATACAAACAACATAGCTCTACTCATGTAGCCCTTCGCTCCAGCTACATGGATATATGAACCACATAGCTATACCTGCATAGCCCTTCGCTTCTGCTACAGGATCAGCTCCTATAATGTAATATTGGAGTCTTACCGCTGTACTTCTTCCCCCCCCCCTCCCACACACACACGCCCACTAATGATTACTGGTGTGTGTATGTTAATGGTGCCGCTGTTGTCACTTTATAGGTGGAGCTACCGGTAGATGGCGAGAAATCGGAGGAGAGTAAGCTCGCGGAAACTATAGTAGAAAGGTCGATCTCAGAAAAGTCGGGTGAGTGCTGATAGATTGTTGGCTGTGAGTGGCTGCGAAGGATTTAGCCCGAAGCTACTGCGACCTTGTATGTTTTATAATCTATTAAAAATAATCATGCCCCAAAATATTATCGAAATCGTTTCTGTCACCGTTTTCTGTTTTTGTTTATGTTCTAGTTTCGGCTCGCACTTCATTTCACGTTACTCATTTACGATATATTTTGTTTTTGATATATCGTGACACGCAATTGCATTGCTTCCAGATGAGGAGGAGGAGGAGGAGGAAGAAGAAGAAGAGGAGGAGGAGGACACGGAGGAGGGAGAGGTTCGGGCACCCCGGCCCTCCGCGCGTTCGCACCTCGCTCCCGTGCTGTCCAGTGACAGTGAGGGCCTCATCGTGTCACCTGCAGCGACCGCCAGACCCGAGGTAATGGCGACGATGGCGACGATGATGCATTATGATGGTGGTGTGAGAGCGTGAGCATGAGATGTCAGTGTGTCTCTCTCTCTTTCCCTCTCTCTTCCTCTCTGTCTGTCCCCCTCTCTCCCTCTCTCACGCTCACCCACCCTCTCTCTCTCCCCCTCTCACTCTCTCCCCCTCTCTCCCTCTCTCACGCTCACCCTCTCTCTCCCTCTCTCACTCTCTGTCTCTCTCTCCCTCTCGCTCTCTCACCCTCTCTCTCTCACCCTCTCTCTTTCTCACTCTCTCTCTCTCTCTCTCACTCCCCCTTCTCTCCCTCCCTCTCTCCCTCCCTCCCTCTCTCCCTCCCCCTCTCTCCCTCTCTCTCACCCTTTCTCCCTCTCCCGCTCTCTCTCCCTCTCTCTCCCTCTCTCTCCCTCTCTCTCCCGCTCTCTCTCTCTCTCCCACTCTCTCTCTATCCCCCTCTCTTTCTCTCACTCTTTGTCTCACCCTCTCTCTCTCACCCTCTCACTTACTCTCTCTCACTCTCTCTCTCTCTCTCTCCCCCTTCTCTCTCTCCCTCTCTCCCTCCCTCCCTCTCTCCCTCCCCCTCTCTCCCTCTCTCTCTCTCTCTCTCTCTCTCTCTCTCTCTCTCTCTCACACTCACCCTCTCTCTCACTCTCTCATGCTCACCCTCTCTCTCACTCTCTCTCTCTCCCACATGTAGATGTCTGATCGGGTCATCATCATTGTCTCTCACCTCACGCTGGACGAGAGCGCATCCGCTCACGTCGACCCGTCCGTCAAGCGTCTGTTCGTCGCCTATCAGTTCCTAAACGCGCCACCAGAGGAGCTGGAGACACCGTTCTCACTTCCAAAGCCTGAGCCACGCAAGCAGATCGCGTTCAACTTTCGAAAAGGTATTTAGACGGGGGGGGGGGGGCAAGGCAGGCGGCGCGCGTGTTCGTTGCTGGCATCTATATATCTCGCAACTTAAGTTTTAAGCTGTCTGTTGTTGTTGTTGTGGTTGTGGTTGTTATTGTTGTTGGTGGTAGTGGGGCTGGTGGTGATGATGGGAGAGATGGTGGTGACAGTGACGGCGGTGGCAGCCGTGATGTCTCTATTTGCTCAGTCAAGAGCTGTGAGAGGGCGCAAGTTACTATATGACTTACTTGTGTGAGGTGGTAATTAAGGGTAGTTCTTACTTAGAAAGGCGGCACTGATGATCAATCTTGTTATATGTGTATGTGTATGTTATGTTATGTTACAATCATGTTACGTGTGTGTATGTATGTTATGTTATGTTATGTTATGTTATCATGTTACACGTGTATATGTGAACAGAGTAGAGCGAGATGCTAGGTAGAAGTAAAGGCTGTGAATCATGTAACCCTTGTGCTTGCTGCTTTTGCAGTGTTCCACGTAGATCGGGAGAGTAACTATGAGAAGAGGCAGTACCTCGCCAGTATGCTACTACCAGACTCACTAGACAACGGAAAGTAAGTCCAACTTAATAATAATAACGATAATATTGTTGGAGATGATGTTGATGATGATGATGCTGATGTTGATGGTGATGCTGCTGCTGCTGCTGCTGCTGATGATGATGATGTGTCGTTGACGATGATGATGATGATGTTGATAATAATAGCTGATGCATTCATTAATAATTTCAAGGCTAATTTCAACTAAAATCAACTTTCTTCAATAATTTATCATCTATCATATCATCAATCGTGTATCATACCTTATAAACAAAATCATGCACAGTGGATGCATCGTTACGATCCTTAAACTTATCTTTACTGCATTCGATCAAATTTTTTACGCAGGACATATAACAAAGCGTGCGACGTTGTTTTTATTAGATTGACCTTCACAGTGGTTAGTGAGCCACCGGATGACAACCACAGTGCTGACTGTGAGGACATAGGTTATGCTAGCGTGGACTTCAACCAGGTGTGTGAACAAACGTATAATATCTACCCATAAAATATACGAGTGGAACACCCATTATGTTTCACAATTAAAATTGGCTGCATTTTCATAATAGAATTTGATCTTCACGGTGGAATAATTTAATCGTTTGCCAAAACTGTATTTCTTTTATTTCAGATGTTAGAAGATGGAAGTGACTTAATTGATAAAGATATTAAAAGTATGTATGATCAAAACTATACGATCTTGTGAACACATAATATATCAATGCATCACATAATATATCAATGAAGTCAACATAATCATAGTTTTTAAAAACTGCATGTGATTTTCTATGTTTAAGTTAAATAAGCACGTACATAACAAGTGCTATATACATTGGTAAATAATCGAAGATATTTTCCCTGTTTGATTTAATTAACATGATTTCTGTATACTTTCCACGCTGCTAGCAATCGGGCTATTCATTGATAAAACAATTACTAATGCACGCAATAGCAATCTGTCACACTACTCGGGTGGGAAACGTGGGCATGAATGGCTGGCTGCTGGTTGTTTTCAGTCTACGATGCTGACGATGACGATCGGAGCATCGGTGTGCTAAACGTCACTGTGGAGGCTGTCATGGCTCTGATGGCAGTCAAGTCTGAGATCGCACTCACTGATGAGGAGGCGACGTGACGACAGTGAGAGATATGGAGTCTGCGATCAGTGATGCTGATGACAGTGAGAGATATGGAGTCTGCGATCAGTGATGCTGATGACAGTGAGAGATATGGAGTCTGCGATCAGTGATGCTGATGACAATTGCGTGCTTCCATCGAGAATAGGACGTTTTAGACATATGGGAGGCATAAGGCCAGTGAACACGCGTTACTACACCGCGGACCAAATGGGCAAACATGTGGGTAAACGGGTTCCTGGAGTGCCGTATGACGCGAAGGAGAGGAGGTGGTGACGGGGTGACCAAGAGGCGGAAGTCGATCGCGGGCCTGCGGATCGGTAAATCACGACGGACGATCAGAAGGACCGTCACGTCTGGGGTAAGGGGTTAGAGGAACATTGATAAGCGTCAGTGGGGATGCGGTGAGGGCGTAGGGGTAGACGATGCCTCAGGGGTGAGCTAAGGGCCGTATGTTTGACAGCAGGCGCTTAATGTAAGGAGGACAGTGTTTGCGAATGAGGCAGAAAGGATCAAAAACTGCGAAGGACTCGTCACGGACGAGGGGTGGGTGTGGAGCGCTGAGTCACTACACGGCTCGCGACATGAATGACACATACTATATACTACGCTTACTATACGTGCCACACAGCTTCAGCGCTTTACATGGAAATCAGACTGTATCCTGAAGACGTACTGATCACATTTAATATAGCAACTTTCTATTAAACAGTCTAACTGTAGTGTAAATGAAGATTCTAATCACGAAATTATATTTTGATCGTGTTTCGTTTGAGGGCGACGGCGCGTGTTTAAGCTAACGGCTTTCATTTTTAAGAAAGTGTTGTTGCCGACGTTAATGTCTACATAATGTCGGATGGAATGAACACAAATACAAACGTTAACAAAAATGTTCAATGACGTCCATATATTTACATTAACACAAACGGGAGATACGCCTTATAGCAGGGACTTGACAGCACACGTTAACCTACGACGGTTACCTTACAAGTAAGTGTTTGTTCTCATGTCATTCACAAATAAACAACTCTACTCCTTATAAACACACCGGGACGGATACGTACACTACAGTAAACACCCGCATAAAAGAACCCGTGATTTTCTGTTTCAGGCTGAAGAGTTCTTTATATATATGGCATAGTGAGAAAATCAGCCTGAAAAGGTTTTTTTTTTTTTTTTTAGGGGGGGGGAGTATTGTGTACATATGCTAAGTAAAAATTGGCTTTCATTAGTGAATAATTAACAGCTAATTAATTAGCGCAACTGGCCTTAATATTAGAATTATTATGTCTGTTTTTTAAATTCATTTGAGTAATGTTATTTATGCAGCCCTTTTAATTTACTTATCATATTTAAACACCAATTGAAAGGTCAAATGCTGTGAAATCTTGATTTTTGACTAATTTAGTAAGACAGTTTTTTCCATGTGTAGCATCACATACTTTGGATGACCAAGTTTGGGCTCTGCATTTTTGTTATTTTTTTGTATAATATAACGAACCTGTTTTTAATTTATTTCAGGCTGAAGAGGTTCTTATATAATTAGGGTGCTTTATTGGTCCAATTTCAAGCCTGGAAGTTCTGAAAATTCAGCGGGTTCTTTTTATGCGGGTGTTTCTGGTATAGAGCAGCCAGCAACACAGAAGGCAGCGCGAGAAAGTGTGCTGTATGTGTGCCGTACCGCGAGATCAAGTATAGTATCAAGTAATAGTAGTAGTATCCCTACACACCAACACACAACAACGATGAGGGCATTGCTAATAAATTAATCACAACTTGTATTCACCAGAGCGAACACGTTTTCAGTCTCCCGTGTTGCACATTCCCACTCTCGTCACGCACACGCAGCGTAGAAAGAAAAAAAAGGACAAAAAAAAAAAAAAAAAAAAAAAAAAAAAAAAAAGAAAAAAAAAAAAAAAAAAAAAAGAAAAAAAAAAAGACCAAAAAACAGAAGCACAACACGCACGTACAAACACGCAGGCAAGCACACACACACACGCACGCACGCACGCACGCACGGCAAACGGGAACACATAGCACAGACCACCGTACGAACGCCACGCTCACACGCACGGCCGCAGCGCAGGAAACGAAAAAAAACAAAAAAAAACAAGAAGATAGAAACAAACATACCAAATGGGGGCGCCACAGCAGACTGCTACAAGATCTAGCAGATCTATCTCCATATATATATATCTAATATACCCTGCAGATAACAGCACAGCATCCACCCAGAAGGAAAATAAAAAAGAAAAGAAAAAAAAATGGGAAAAAAAACACCAAAAAAAAAAAAAAAAAAAACACCAGGGAAAAATAAAAAAACAGAAAGAAAGCTCGGTATAACATTAGTATACCTACACTTCAATGCAATATTTCTCACACAAGCTCTTTTTATAACTAAATATATAAAACACACTAAACACCATTCTGGCGGCGTTTGGCTTCAGAATAAGGCACTGTTATAATAAGCTAGTTGAGCACAAGCAATTGCAGCATAATCTGGGCTGGCAATGGAAGTTTATATATATACACCCTCGCTGCCATCGCTTCGGCACAATAAATTTCTTCGCTTGCTAACATACTGAAATCTTCCATTAGCAAGTGGATGCATTGGAATGATGGCATTATGAATTATGAATAATTCAATGGTGACTCATGAAACATGACGAAACAGAAAAAGGTTCACTAGCAAACGATATCACATACTTTGTTCGTCATTACTTTATTACAACAGATTTTACACGGTGAGTATTTATTTAATTTTGCAATGCCTTCAACTAGATGTGACTGAGATTCAACTGAAAAACTTTCTGCACGAGATAGATAATTGATCGTTTCCATCTCTCGTTAAATGATAATATTATTATTAAAATAGGCAAGGAAACATTTTTACACGTATACATTTGAGATCAAATTCACACGTTATATTCACTGACAGTATCAGCAGTGGAAGATGTGGCTTAGTCCTACTTGCACTCTCACACCCTGCATGACTTTAACATTGGCTGCCGACATGACTGCATCTCAGCCTCCACGTCTATCGCTGTCATCACGTGGCATCATCATCATCATCATCTATCATCGTTACCATTGTCACTGATCGCAGTCGCCACATATCTCCCTGTCACCGCGTGCTATCATCATCATCATCGATCGCAGACTCCATATCTCTCACTGTCATCAGCATCACTGATCACAACTCATATCTCTCACTGTCATCAGGCATCATACATGGAGTTGCAGACTGCCATATGCTCTCAGCTGTCATCAGCATCACTCGATCATAAACTCGTCATATCTCTCATGTCATCCAGCGATCCCTGATCGTAAATTCATATGCTCATCACTGTCATCAGCATACATGATGTAAACTCCGCTATATCTCTCCAGCTGTCATCACATCAACCTGATCGGTAAACTCATATCCTCTCACTGTCATAGCATCGACTGATCGTAACTGCCATAATCTCTGCACTGTCATCAGGCATTCACTGATCGTAAACTCCATATCTCTCACGTCATCAGCATGCAGCTGATCGTAAACTCCTATATCTCTCACTGTCATCAGCATCACTGATGCACAGACTCCATATCTCTCACTTGTCATCAGCATCAGCTGATCGTAAACTCCATATCTCTTCACTGTGGCATCAGCATCACTGATGCGTACCTCCATATCTCTCCTGTCATCCCGCATCACTGATCGTAAAACTCCATATCTCTCACTGTCATCAGCATCAGCTGATCGAAACTCCATAAATTCCAACTGTCTGCAGCATCACTGATCGTAAACTCCATATCCTCTCACTGTCATCAGCATGAACTGATACGTAAAATCATATCTGCTCACTGTCATCAGCATCACTGATGCACAGACTGGCCAGTATCTCTGCACTGCGTCAGCAATCCCCTGATCGCAGACTCATATCTCTCACTGC
>NW_014578602.1:0-1716 GCF_000485595.1 Priapulus caudatus
AAATGCTCAACGTTGCACAGGTAGCAACCAAGCTAAAAGGAGAGCTGATAACTATATAGAACACATTTCCATGAAAAAAGTTTAGAGTAATTAACATTGCAGGGTCAACATTTTGGCAACTGGACTAATAGCCCTTATTTCGAACACTGGTCAACCCACGAGGTCGCCGACTCACCAGCAGATCGGTCTTGCTCTGCGCGACGCGCGTCGTCTGCCCCATCATCGTCGGTATCTTCGGCAGGCTGTGTCGCGCCATGACGGTGCCCATGTTGTGCTGTTTTGCTCTACCGGCGCCACCACCGCTGGTCATCTTCCCCGGCGTCCGTCCGTCGGTCTACGTAACCGAAACCGATCGCAGAAGAAGTGCAGACCCCCAACTTGTCGGAGCGTGGACGACCGTGCGCTCTAGAAGAGAGAAAAGGGACGGTTGCAGTGAGATTGCCGTTCGTACCTCGTTGCCGTTAGGTTGGTGGTCGAACCAGTATGCAAAAAAATCAATAGAATGATACGTCAATGCTGACACATGGCTTGTGGCGATTGTCGGTACTTCATCGAATAACATGTGCACAAACCGATTGATTGATGATCCATAAATCATCAATCAATTGCAACCGCTGGGCACGATGTTTCTAGCGTGCATCCGCATCTACATACACAAATATATATATACAGGGTCTCCAACCCTGTGAATTCCAAATGCGGAATGTTCCTGCGGTGATCGGTAAAGGTGTGCAGTCTAAAGTCGCCGAGCATATACTGTGACCGTGATTTTCAGGTGTCATCTGGTGCATTCTGAGTAACGATTTGCCACTTTTCAAAACCCATTGAATCCACCACACCTAATTTTTAATAATATTTATAGCCAGATATCTCTAGATACTAGAACCGCGAGTCGCGTAGGTTTATAACCACTGCCAATTGGTTTGTTATGACTCTATTTTGATCAACATATCAGAACAAATCGAACATATTTATACCTAATATAATCTTAGGTAAGCACAGTAACAGCACTTGTTTCGCATCCTTATCATCAGGAACACGATGGCAACACAGCTAAAATCAGCTGCTAGCTCGCCGTGAGCACACATTTATTTCTAGCACGCTGGAAATGCTACACGCTGAATACAATTCCAGGCTTTCATTTTTAAGGGTCGCGATTGCGCTCGCGCTCCACCGCGCACCATAAATTGTGCCATGGTGCGCGCATCATCGCGCCTCATAAAAGTGGTTGAAATCGCGCACCAAAGTCTGTGTATTATGTTGAAATAGCGCTCCATTTTACAGGGATGAGAATCTTCCGCGGATCCGCGGAAATCCGCGGATTTCACAGTCCCAGGGTCGATTTTGTGAAACGTCTAAATCCGTTGAGAAAATTTTAGGGGGGTTAGAATGTACAAATTTTCATTTTACAGTCCAATAGCCTACTAACAGTACCTTCATTTAATAACACTAGCTGAAACCCGGGCTACGCGCGGGCTTAGTAACTGTGATGCATGTGTTACCAGTACAGTAGTGTTATGTGTAAGGTGTTATATGGAGTTTAGTTGTTGCACATGTTTGTTTTTTATGGTTGAGATGTCAATACAAATACATGTACAATCATGCTTACACGTAACACATTAACCATTTGTTTGGCAAGCACACAGTGAAATACAGACACACGCACGCACTCACGCACGCACGCACACACACACAAATGTTTTATTGTATGCTATG
>NW_014578602.1:2111-4735 GCF_000485595.1 Priapulus caudatus
GTATAGTTTAGAACCCGTCCCGTGTACTCATCGATCTCTTCTGTGAATTTGGCGCTATTTGAATCCAAACTGACGGAGCCTTTCTTTAACATACATACATACATACAACATTCGCCAAATTATAGTAAGATTGTAATATAGTTCGTTATACAATATAGACACGGCTTAGTTCACTGTTTGAGATTGTCAGACGTTGGCCAGTGTGTGCGTTTATTTGACGCTGCAAGTGTGTGTGTGTGTGTGTATGCCGCGCGTGCTACGCAGGCCGTATATATAGTACGCGATCGATCGATCATGTACATCAAACGATCACGTGTGACCTTGAGGCTAGTTTTCCCTGTCCATAGAGTTGTCAATGTTGCAATGGATCGCGAGCCCTGACTGGAGTATCTATTCTAGTCCAACTCTAGTTTCAGTAGCCAATGAGAATGCAGCTTTCATACACCCTTCGTCGTACCTTAAAACAATGGCAGACCTTTTAAGGGTGTGATTTTTAGTGGAGCTCTCCATCATGCTTCTTAAGGGTGTGATTTTTTAATGGAGCTCTCCATCATGCCTCTTAAGGGTGTGATTTTTTAATGGAGCTCTCCATCATGCCTCTTAAGGGTGTGATTATGGAGCGTGAAAAGTCCCCCTATGGTGTTCTAGGGGAGTCATTAGTAGTCCTCCTGTACTTTTCAAATCTGAAAGCCTGCAATTCGATGCCTAATATCCCCAACAGCCCCCAGCGTTCCGTCATAGACAATAGAACACTAATCCGATTTCATAAACTTGCGCCGAATACATGCGATCATTTGGGAAAACTGTGTGAAACCGTGTCGTATTCAAAGAACTTTTTTGAAGAACACATACGATTTTCAGGTAAATTGGTGGTGTCATATGATTAAGAGAGAATCATAGACAAAAACAAGGTAAAGTTTGAATATATTTATTCACATAATTTATTGATAGAATATTTACAAGTTGAAAACTATGCAAAACGCTGTTAAAACGATGTCATACTCTTGAGCTATTGATATATATACATACATATACACGTACATGTATACGTTTGAAATGGTTTTCCATTTGGATGGATGGATCCATTTTGATAAATGGGTTCCATTTTATCATATAAAATACTTTGCTTTCGCCGTGGATGTAAACTATTTACTAGAGCAAGACTCGACAGCCGATCTGTCTATGTCAAGCTGTAGAGATTGTTGTATAAGCATTTTTCATTGTAACACAACTAAGCCATGGTTAGAAAAACATGATATCAAAATATATTAGATATAATTATAATACATTATAGATAATGAATAAATTCATTAAGCATGTGTAGTAGTGATGTCCCGATGATCGATTATAGTCTCAAATTCGATAATCGATTATGAAAACAAATAATCGATTATCGGAAATAGCTTCTTCTTTTTTTTAAATTGATAATTTTTTATTTTTTTTTAAAGATTGGAATAATCTTTGTTTTGGTTTGACACTGTCCCACAGATGTTATCTGTAGATAAGATTCTACTCTCCGTATTGTTTGTTACATTGTGTTGGAGAGGATATATTCCATTGGCAGGACATTAACTCGGCTACACAGCCTACACTATTAGAACACAAAAAACTTACTTTACTATAATAAAGAACAAGTCTTGATCATGTTTGTTTAAAACTTTTAATGTTTTAATAAAGGTATTTAAACCATTTCTTCTTAAATTGATTAAATACTGTATAGGAACAGACATTGATATACATACAGCAACCTTCACAGAGTTAATACATGATCATAAAACATGATAATATTGAATGCTATGTATAATTGTATATACAAAGTAAGATTAAATTAAATCTATGCTATTATTAACCGATTATCCGATTATAATCGATTATCGATCGGTTAAGGGAAACCGATAATTGATTATGAAATTCCAGCCGATTCCCATCACTAATGTCTAGATTACTACATATACCTAGATAGATAGCTTTCATGTGTGGCTTTCGTGTTTCATTGTAAACCCATTGCGAGTTCCGTGGTATTACGCGTGATCTGCCGTGTGTGTTCATATTTGGCATAAGGGCACATGATTACTCTGACATTATTCCAGTGTCCCACCATAGCAAATGGCAACTTGTACATGGGACAAGAATCAACATCTACGTACTAATCACCTCGCATGTCCCAAAGAGTCGCAGTGTGTCTCGCAAGGTTGGTTTGCACGTGCTAAGCAGGGAAAATGTATAGATGGACAAAAAATGCTCATAAAGTAGAGGAAAACCATTGCGTGTGTGCACTGGTGGCATTGTAAATGTCACAACTGCTCACGAAAAATAATTAAAACCATCAAAAAATTTCTTTTATAATGATCTTTGGTTTATGTTAGTGTCATTAAAAGTAGGCAGTGGCTACGGGTACGGTAGCCGTATCTTAATGTCTCGAGGCTACAGGTACGGGAGTCCATTCGCTTTCATACTTAACGAGACAAAGATGGCGGCGGTGGCGAGATTATTTCGAAATAACGCCTTGGGAAATAAATTCACGATTTGAGAGTTTAGATGAGCTAGAACCCTAACCCTAACCCTAACCCTAACGCCAAAAAGGGGCTTCAACGACCGACGGCTGGCGTACCCGTAGCCACTGC
>NW_014578602.1:4745-18797 GCF_000485595.1 Priapulus caudatus
TAACCCTAACCCTAACCCTAACCCTAACGCCAAAAAGGGGCTTCAACGACCGACGGCTGGCGTACCCGTAGCCACTGCGTTAAAAGTACCCATAATTTCAATTTTCACAGTGCCAAGTAGCATTCCTTTGAAGGCATCAGTCACAGCCTAAATAAAACTTGACAGGGAAAAGTCCCAACTTGTTTTCTGAAAATCCAAACGAGCAATGTGCAAAAATTCGTCTGATTGAAACAGAGCTACTCCAGGTTCAAAGGCTTTAACTCGGGTACACCTCCTCTACAAGAGATTTACACCTACCGGCTGTTGTGTGCTGGATAATAAATGAGTCAGCATTGAGTGGATTCAGAACTATTCAATTATTTACCTACAACAACGTGCTTTTCTTCAATCTACCATTACCTGTCCATTTCCATTATGCCAAGACCATCAGCAATGCAAATTTTATTACTGGTAAAATTTATTGGATACCAACCTATGTTATTATTCAAGCCCAACTAACATACTCTAGTCGATGAACTTCGTTATATAAATACGATTGTGCTGCCATCTACTGAGAATATTTACTAATATGGTCAAACTGTGCAATACAACAGATTTGCAATTGGGAATTCCCGACCTAGATGGGGCAGCGCATTCAAGAACGATATACACACGATATATTTACTATATATACGTGGATTACTTAGATTATGTAATTATTTACCTTACTTAGATGAAGATAGGTCTAAATTAAGAATCGTGCATCCAAAAAACCATTAATATATTATACACAAATAAAGCAAATTTTTAGCATTCCTTATACGTTTTAACTTGAAATAATCAGTGTGTATACGTAACAATTTCTATGCCACAACAGTGTTCCTCTGCTGGTATTATTATAGCTCCTATTGTGGCCACTACTACCACTACCAATCGAAGGTTAGACATGGAAAATATTGATGTCTATTAGAGTTGGGTATTTTACCAAAGTACCACGGTATTACCGCATTATACCGCGATTTCAAGAACAGGTCAGAGGAATATAACTCGAAGGTCAAGGACTCGTGGCGGGCTTTAGCGAAATGCGCTACGCGCTCGTGATCAATCGTGCCCCGTTCTCCTATCAAAGGCACCGCTGCCGCGCTCATAGAAAAACGCCTGGCAGTCGCTGCGTCGCGTTATTCTTGTAATCTGCTATATCTTGTAATTCCTTTGGAACAAACATGAGCGAGAGTAGGAGTGTCGTACGGCTAGAACCAGTCTGAAGTAATAAAGCATGTACAAATAAAACAGCGCAGACTATCTACTAGGCATATAGAATAGGTGCTGGAAATACGCGAATATAGCGTAAATGGTGTCGATCGACGGAGATGAATTTATAAAGCTACGCAATGACGAGGAAGTGAAATAAAATTGATATGATAAAAATAGCTAAAAAAAGCCGGTACACCACTACACCACACAAAGTACCGTGGTACGTACCGGTATAGGTCACGTACCGCGGTATACCGGTAATACCGCGCACCTCTAATGTCTATTATTATATGCCTAATGACTTACACTGTACCAAAGACTGCAGTTACTGCCAACAACTCGCATGCTTAGCCATCTAAACAGCTGCATGTATGCAACCATGCACACAAATTTGCAGATAACAGCCTTCTGTTATCAGCACATGGACGATAACACATACTCGACATTACTGCTGGTGGTTATACTGACACAGTAAGCTCAGTTTTGGCTAGATGCCAGGAGATCAAGCTAGCAACTGCATAACGTGCAGCAAATCACCCGTGGCAGTTAAAAAAGTGTGGAATGAGCACTCACATTCACAAAAAACGGTGAAATTGTCCCCAAGATTTGAGCACACGTGCGCTTAATTAAATGTTTTTCCTATATTTTGACGGGGCAAAATATCACTAGACAGTAATGTTTTTTTAAAGTTAAAGGCTTGCAAATGGTTGATCAATACTGACACTTATTGATTTTATAAATTCCATCTCAATGCATCACAAGTGGATAGGACGATTAGGTGCTACTGTGCAGTAGTGCTAATGTGGTTCTGGCCACTGTGATCGCTATTATAAAAATAGAAAATATATCATAACAATCAGAAATATTTTATGCAACTAAAATCATTCAAGTATCAGTCAAAATATACCTGTTACCAGGGAACAATTTCCAGCCCAAAATTTGCATAGCAAATGTGCTATACAAAATAAATTTTGCATAGCAATTGGATAAATTTGTATAGCATTTTTTTCAGACAATCACAGTGCAAATTTACACCGCAGTGCATGCTTGGCGTGTTATCGTGTCGGCCTGTGACAGGCACAGCTAGCTTAGGACACACTAGCGATTCTGTACGCTGCCCGGCAGCGTTTAAACAGCGTGCGAGCTTGGCACTCGCCCGCTCGCCAATGTCGAGTGAAAATAATATATCGGGCGAGTCAAAGCTAAAACTGACTCGCCCGTGTTGGCGAGTAAAAATAATTGTCTAAAGCTTTAATCAAATGTTGGTTCCTTACGTTATATATTATATCCAAACATTGATGAAATACAGTTCTAGCGATTGTGAAGGGCGGCTATCCGACTCCTCGACCACGACATCCTCACTTTATATTATCAAAGGTCGCCGAAGAAAGCAGCCCGCGAGAGCGTGCAGCGCCAGCACAGCGTGGCTGTGTATACGTGCCTGGGGCGGCATATTGATTGATGTACGGGGAGGGGGGGGGAGTGCAAGATTGTTTAAAAGTCACGTTGGCCTTGGTGTTAACAAGTCAATAAAATCGGCGTAACGTGGCATTTCATTGACGGGGCAAAGCAGCCCGAGAATAAAAGTAAATTGTAAACATGTATGTTTCCGTTTACATCTCGCATGGGCTGCATCGCACAACTGCGATTCATAAAAAAATATGCGTAGCAAATGGCTGAAAATACATCGCGAATTGCGATGCGATACCGGGAAAATTATTCCCTGCCTGTTACCTTTGTGTATTAAAACTGCTTCAGTGACCTGCACAATAAAAATCCCATGCACACTCTGTGAGTTACTATTAGTCATTTATTGTATAAATGAAATACACGTTTATATTTTAATTGAGTTGTTACAAAGGCAAGTTAAAATAGAAGCAAACAGAAAGTTCATGCTGCCGAGTCCTAACATACAAAAACAGGAGTCAGCTGAAACTATTAATTTATTTTATGCCTTATCATGAACAGTTAACATGTCAGGGATCTTCACAGAAATTTTAGCATGTATGTAATGCAATCAGGCACTTCATTCGCGAGTGCTACTTGCAGTCAATTACGCGTGATGTAGGCGACCCCAATACACAGGTTTAAAACTCAATCAGTTCGGAGACGTACACATCAAGCTGTGAAAACACAGCACGACTGTGTTGCGATTGTCAAAGGTGAACGCAGCTGGAGATTTATGCATGTCGGAGGATTTATGTGATGTCCCAAACTAATATTGGCTTTGATGGCATTTCGGAACTGACATGCGTAAAAGGGCTGGGGGCCTCGCATGTACACAAACCGAAGTAATTGTGCCAAAATCTACACAAGTGTGAATTTATGAATTCTCTAGTTAAGCTATAGGCTACATGGATAAGTATATATGCATGTCTGAATAATAACAAATATTTTTGTAAGAAAAACTCAAGTATATGCTATAATTCCACAAAATGAAGACATCCCAACCTATTGTATGTTAGACAGATAAGATATTTATCTTGCGATAATTTTTCCTGAAGATAGCATATATATACATCCATGTTTCTTTAAACAGTTTACTGTATTTTAAGAAAATAAAATGTTGCAATTATTATTTTTACACATTTTTATCTGTACTTACATTGCTTACCTGCCTGTCTGTTCAGTGTTCACTATCTGCAATAATGGAAGATCTTTAAAGTTTTTCTCGTTCTTGTGACGTCAGCACCTGCCTACAAAGAAACTATTTGAAATATTTCCTGCAAGTAGAAGAAAAAGGGCAAAGTAAAAATAACGATACAAGGAATAATGGCGCCTGAGTCTAGGTCTGATCAAGCCTACAATCGCTTCTTCGCCCCCCATTACAGTGGAGTGTTTTTTTTTCTATTGGTGTTACCTGTGACACACGTCAGCTCACCCCCATATTAATTATCATTTTTCAATTGAATTATCAATCCCACTAGACGTGATGCGGCCATGATGCCGAGGCGCGCCCAGGATTGACACTTTGTGTCTTCCAATCACAGCCTACGCCGCACCAGTGTTTTATATTTTTAAATATGGGGACCCATTGGACCACCAAATCGCCGATCTAAGGAACTAGGGCATTCTGCTAGGCTAGAACGGTTTCCTACGATAGAGTTTGGCACAAATACGAAAATAACACGCTGTTTAGCGCACTGCGCTACGTCCTTCTGTTGCATTTTCGTAATCAGAATAAGCCCCGCCTTCTTCGTTGATGGGCATGAACGGGGCGTCAACGACGTGACCCGTTACTGCGTGTAGGTGTTTGGCGAGACTGTTTGCTTTTCGTAAATAATGAAAGGGCCGGCCGATGCATTTCGCACCGAAGTGGAAAAATAAATTTGGCATTTTTACCCGCTTTCGGAAGTGAACGAGTGCGTCATTCATTGAACATTGAAGTTTTTCTTAAAATTAAACAATTCCGAAAATCCCTGACTGTGCTACTCGATTGTTTTAGCCAATGAACGTAGCTGTGTGTGTGACGTCTTGCCCGCGCGCTTTACGCTTGGCTTAGCGGGCTTCGAAATGGATATATCGGAGGCATGCACCTCATCCCAAACAAGCCCTTTGACCGACTAATCAAGAAATTCAAAGGTCTGTATATATTGCTCTTATTTAGCCGCCGATAGTTCTTATTTAGAACAAAGTCTTCATTGTTATCTTCTAAAACTACAGACTAGTGTTGTCAATCGGTTGTAATTTCGTAATCGATCATCGGTTGGACCCAAGTAACCGATGATCGGTTACAATCGGTTACTCGGGGTGTTGAATGCCTGCGTGTGCGTAACGTCGTGTGCATGTATGTGCTTGTTTAGCCCTGTTTACTGTTTGTTTTGCACTGTTTACTACTGTGTGTATAATACATGTACTGATTCTCATCACTTTTCCAAGTTTTCTTGTTCAAATTTAAAAAAAAGATTTTTTTATTTTTTATTAAATTGATTATGGAAATTTTGATAACCAAGCGCTTGGTTCGAGCCACTGTTCAACCGATGATCGTTACATCACTACTACAGACCATCCGCTGACCGCTGTGGCGACGTGCGCCGGGCCTCGAATTTGGCGCACGTCTCCACTGCGGACAGCGCTTCATACTTGAACATCCCCGCGGTCGCGTGCTCATATCCCGCGGAACTGCGCGTCTCATCCACGCGCAGCACTCAAGATCAACAGCAAAGCTGTGCCACGCAATCTTGTATCATGTCTCTCTGGATCAATTATCATCACATAGCAGGGCATTGGTTAAATAGGTTATTATTGTCCCCAGTAGCAAAATGGGCCCAATTTTAGGTTAGCACCTCGGCTTTGTTTATCACATTTCCGAAAATGAGGGCCCGTGGGCCGGGTTCCCAAACTAGGATTGAGCAGCAAAATGAATTCAGAATTGGTACCTGTAACAATCACAGATCTGGTCATACACCATCTGGTGCTGCCATCTGTAGTGGATAATAGGAATGAAGGAATTGCATCATGGAGGCTGAGCATTTATGTGAATAAAAATAGTTATAGTAACTATATATCGTTCTGCACCCTGATTGTCTGATACAAACACGCACTGAAACAGTACCCTTATCATCACAGGCACTTGAAGTTGAAGCGTTTCAATAAAATATAATGCTAACTAAATACGAAATCTATTTACTACCAAATTCTTAATGTTTCTATAGCTCTCTTTCACCTATTATTGGCCGACAGTTTCCAGTAAATTCCGTCCAAATCCTATGTGCAACAAACACTGACTGCCGCCATTCCTCACGCGGGTGCAGTGTGCACACTGACACTTATATATATAGCAAGTAGGAAAGCGGGATCGCAAAATTCGCTCGACGCTCGTTTGATTTCACACTTTCACCTTTACTTGCAGCCATTTACATTACTGGGCAAGGTTCGCGAACTCGAGAATTTCGTCAGTCATTGTGTGATTTCGTGTGACACAGCTCGTTACGAACAGAGACAGTATATTTTTATAACAAGTGAACAATGTTCTTGACATAGAAACAAAGATGGCAGCTGTTGGATGTGTATTCGTGCTGTGAAAGTGTGAAATCAAGCGAGCGTCGAGCGAATTTTGCGATCCCGCTTTCCTACCTGCTATAGGATATAAGTGTCAGTGTGCACACTGCAGCCGCGTGAGGAATGGCGGCAGTCAGTGTTTGTTGCACATAGGATTTGGACGGAATTTACAGGAAACTGTCGGCAATAATAGGTGAAAGAAGAGTATAGAAACATTAAGAATTTGGTAGTAAATAGATTTCGTATTTAGTTAGCAATATATTTTATTGAAACGCTTCAAGTGCCTGTGGCTGTGCTTATCACAGGGCTGCCAACTCTCACGCATTGACCGTGAGACTCACGCATTTTGACCAAATCTCACACTCTCACGCTGATCTTACAATATCTCACGCACAGCAAAAAAATGCTGAGATATCTCACGCATGCTTCATGAATAAAACGCTGAAATATCTCACGCACAGCAAAAAAAATCTTACAATATCTGAAAATAGTCACTTTAGTATGCACCAAATTGCACAAATTGGTGCATTTTCCCACACCCACCCCCCGCTCAGTCGCTTCGCTCCCTGGCATCTCACTCTCACCCAATGTTGGCAGCCCTGTTATCTAGCCCGACCAGGCTGTGCGACGGATTGTCTATACAGCCTGACACCCTTCCATACAAAAAACCTATCACCTCTCTGCAGATCTAGATAAATAACTCTGTATATCTCAAATAAAACTATTCTATTACCACCTTTGACTTGCCTTGTTTGAAATATTAACATTAACTCACAGTTGTCCAGCTTCTAAACTAGAATGTATCTCTTAATTCACGGTATAATCTGCTAATTCTCACAGCATATCAACTTTCCAATCAGCTTTACCCGCGATGTTTAACGAGGCACGGAAAACCCGAAACGGAAGACTCGCTAGAAAATACTACAGAAATAGTACAGGGCTTGAAACTAACGCTCGCCCGCTCGCCCGAGGCTAGTAGAAATCAGTAAGGGCTAGTAGAATGTCTGGTCTGACCAGCCCTGTTGGCGAGTGGGAATGCCTACCAGATAACATATTACTAGTACTTTTTCAGCAACTACTAACCCGACCGAAATAGTGATAAGTAATATAAAATTTGCGCGTGTAAACATAATAAAATTGCAAAACCTAAACTTAAAACAGTCACAGTACCTCAGACAATAAAATCGGTCCAACCACCATGCTGCTCTATTCACAAGCTCATGCCAATCCCCTCACAGTGTATATACGCAATGCGTTTCTGTTTACGTTCGTGGAACCGGTAGTTAACTTAGTTTACGTTTCAGCTGACCTCAGGGTTAAACACTACAATCCCTCCCCTTTCAATCGAAGATATTTTCAATTTGACGGTTGCTAACTATCAAATTAGAAACGCAAATTTACTTATACCGGAGTTGAATCACCCTGGTTAATATACAATCCAGTCTCTGTGTCTATAATTAACGTGGAATAGTAGTCATGGTTTTGTCAGGTACTGTTATGAAAATAACCTACCTACATTCCTGTAACTGGTATGCTAAGCCTTTTATAATACGATGTTCATCCTAACACTAGCATAACACGCTTCTATGTGGCTTATATTCAGTCAACTAAGCAATACGTACAACTATACAAATCTCAAACTAACACAAACAGGATAACTCTACTTATAACTCTATACTGTACTTGTACTAACTACTAACAAACTCTGTACTTGTAGTAAGAATTACTAGAGTAGTAGAGATAGTCACAAACGGTTCAAATTAAACATGAACTTTCATATTTCCGTAGACTGACTAATAGTTACTATAAGGAATTATTCTGCTCTTATAACATAGTACTGATGTATTTGTATATATGTAAGTATATATATATGTATATATATCAAGAGCTAATATACACCTAGAGTGTACAATGGAAAAACTGGGAAATAGTGCTATTTCACGGCAATATTATTCTACTGAGGCCTGTGGGAGGCATGATTACGCTCCAATATCTCGGCCTGGGCAGTATCGTAGAGACAAGCGGTTGTCTTATTTTAGAGAGCAAAGAATGCTGGCTTAACGCAAATACCATGAACTTAGTCTAGAACCGCATACAAAGTAGAATAATATTGCCGTGAAATAGCACTATTTTCCCGTTGTACACTCTAGGTATTTATTAGCTCTTGATATATAATATATATATTATGTATATTTATATATATATATATATATATATACTGAATATATGCTGAATCTAAATTTTCACAGTCAAGGAATTTCGCAGAATGCATCTCGGAGCGTCTAAAATCAAAAACCCAGATCACCCACACTCACCCCCCCCCACCTCCACGCAAATGGCAATTTTTACTCACTGCGTAGCCTCAGCGCGGGCACTTCAGAAAAGTAAGGGCTGGGAGATATTTTTAAGGGCTAGTAGATTTTACAGTCACTAGCCCTGCTGGCTAGTGAACATTTTAGGTTAGTTTCAAGCCCTGTAGTACAATAGCTGCACGATGGCTCTCACGGCAATTACACACCAAAGCAAGTGAAACGATGTTTCACAAAATGTCTGGCGCATTTGTAAAAACCTTAGATGACATGTTCTCGGATGTAGGGGTGGTTTACATGAAGGACGCGGCAGATCGTTTAATTTCCTTTGTTCGATCCATTACGGATTTTAGTCACAGTCGGAATGATAGCAAACATGGCGGCGAATTCATAAATTTTGTTGCATTCGTCTCAAAAAGTCGCTGTAACCCCGTAAGTACCCCACGGCATCGTAGCGCACTGATGTTAAACAAGAAGGTGGACGTTACTGATTCATTTGTATATCACATGTGTAGTGTTCTTTGGCGATACTTGGCAAATAAGGCAACTACGTGTTTAGCTCCAGCCAAGGTTTGAAACGGTATTCTAACTCTAGCAATACCGTTTCTTGGAGCTACCCTGTTATCATGATGTGGGTGTTGTCACTATTCCAACTTTACAACTGTTTTCACTATCTGCCAGGGTGATCTATTGCCAAACCTGTGTTGTGGTGGCTTTGTAGACATATGATAATATGTAACTCCTACATTTTAAATACTCAACTACCAGTATTTTGATAGTACTATGCGTGCATTACATTTCCTGATTCAAATTTGGCATTTAGGCCGCATTATATTTTCAAATCCAACACAATTTGAATGATGATTTCGGGTAATTACTTGAAGAGCAATTGCAAAAATTAATATAAATGAATTAATTCCAGTCTATCCAAACCTTTTTTCACAAGTTGATAGAGGTACACAATGACATCATTACTACTTAGTAAAGTTTAAATGTTTAAATATTCCACACAAAACAAGAAAACCCATGGCAGCAGCCAGAGACGGTAGGGTTAGTGATACAAAACGGATGTCTCGCGCGTAGTTAATAGCGCAATTTCACGAAGATATCGGCATTTGATTTTAATATTCAGTTATAAATCATATATAGCCACAGGGTATGTAAGAAATATACAATTATACATTTTATCTTAAGATTTATTAATATATATTTTAAAACCGTAACTATATTGTGCCACCAACACAAGATGTCTGCCTCCATGCCTCCATGCCTAAGAAGTCTTAGACATGATTTATTATACTATAAGACTGCTAAACATTCCCTATTCTTGTTACCAATTGTCATTCCTTGAAAGGAATGGTTAGTGTGAGAAGCTTATCTGCTTACGTAAACATATTTATAGGCCTACGGCCTAATTTGAGACGGAATTTGTGTAACTTCAAAAAAGAAGACTTGCCACTGACAGTGACACAGACACTGAAAATGTGTTCATCCTCAGGAAGTAGTTGTGTAGGTCTCGTAGGAAGTTATGAAAGAGTCACACGCCTCAGGAAATAGGTGTAACGTCCATAGAAAGCAATAGCGCCGCCCGTGAAGATGTCGCACCGCTAAAAAACGTGGAACCCATCTCTAAAAAGGTCTGAGCCGAAAGCCAAATTTGAATCACGCGTATATAAATGACATTGACGTCTTTTAGTATATAATGATAATCATATAATGAACATATGATAATGTATTTAGAGAATCGGCATGAGAAAAACCCGCCTTCGAACATCGTCGTGTAACAACGGCAATGAATAGAGGCATTGATTCCATACATAGTTTGACAGAGTCTGGTATCAAAGTTACCTCACGTTTTAGGCCGACCAGGCTGTGCGACGGATTGTCTATACAGCTGACACCCTTCCATACAAAAAACCTATCACCTCTGCAGATCTAGATGAATAACTCTGTATATCTCAAATAAAACTATTCCATTACCACCTTATGACTTGCCCTTGTTTAAAATATGAACGTTAACTCACAGTTGTCCTGCTTCTACTAGAATGGTATCTCTTAATTCACGGTATATATCTGCTAATTCTCACAGCATATCAACTTTCAAATCAGCTTTAACCGCCATGTTAGCAAGGCACGGAAAACCCGAAACGGAATAGACTCGCTGAAAATACTACAGAAATAGTACGATGGCTCTCAGGCAATTACACACCAAAGCAAGTGAAACGATGTTAAGAAATGTCTGGGCCATTTGTAAAAAAACCTTAGATGACATGTTCTCGGATGTAGGGGTGGTTTACATGATGACCGCAGATCGTTAATTTCCTTTGTTCGATCCATTGCGGATTTTAGTCACAGTCGGAATGATAGGCAAACATGGTGGCAAATTCATAAATTTGGTTGCATTCGTCGTGCAAAAAGTTGCTGTAACCCCGTAAGTACCCAGCGCATCGTAGCGCACTGATGTTCAAGAAGGTGGACGTTTACTGATTCATTTGGTATATCAACATGTGTGGTGTTCTTTGGCGATACTTGGAATATAAGGCAACTACGTGTTTAGCTGGCAGCCTGTGTTTCGAAAACGGTATTCTAACCCTAGCAATACCGTTTCTTGGAGCTACCTCACGTTTATGATCTATTAGTATTACTATTAGTATAATTTAGTAAATCATTACTAAATGTATGAACTGACAGATCCAATCTACTTTTCCATAGGCACGTAAGAGGCAACTCAGAAGACAGCGCATGGAAGGAAGCGAAAAAGAGGAAAATAGAGAAGAAAGAGAAAAAGTGTGTTTTTGATGATGAAAAGTTTAGTGAAACTTCATATTATACTGAGAAATGGTATGTTGCTATTGCATTTCGGGTGAGAAAAATACACTGCTACAAATATGATAATGATTAATGTGTTGTATTGTATTTACAATATAATTGATACTGAATATATAGGGTTTGTCTATATTCAGGCCGGTACGGGAGATTACGGTACACATATATTTGCTAATATATTGACTAATCGCGCGTCAATAAACTCAAATATTCACAGGAGAGTATAGCTTAAGACATGTGTCTCTACGGTATCTAGAATATATTATGCAAATGATCTCCCGTACCGGCTTGAATTCATATACTCTCTGTGAATATTGAGTTTAATTGACGCACGATTAGTCAATATAGCAAATATATGCGCGCAAGAAGTGAATTACAGATGATATAAATTTCTAAAAATTCTAGATACCTATAGACCACATGTCTTAGGCTTATACTCTCTGTGAATATTGAGTTTATTGACGCACGGATAGTCAATATATTAGCAAATATATGCGTACCGTAATCTCCGTACCGGCCTGAATATAGACACTCCCGAATAATATATGACTGTAATAAAATGGATAACTGACTTACAGGTCTTCGAAAGGTATAGGCCCATACAATTTCACATTTTCAACTTACGCAAAAGGCCGTTGGGTGGCAAGAAGCTGTATGATGTATGACAAAAGAATTTCGGTCATATACACGAACGTTATGTAGGTATACATGGTCCGCAACGGCATGGGCAATGTCCGGAATTTGATTCGACTCCTTGTAAACGCCTTGAATTTTTAAAATATTGTGTTTTATACCAGAATTGTCCTGGAAAAGTTGTTATTGCCCTGGAAAAGTACTCAAACTACTGGAATTTAATAAATAAAGAAATTGCATTAAAAGCAAATCAAAAATAGGCAGTTAAAGTTTATAAGATGTGGCATGTTTTTTAATCTCCTTAACCTCGTCATAATGAATACTTTCACCGTTAACACTCTGTTTTTTTTCTGAATCAGAAGTTTTCATGTCCTCTATTCCATGTAATGTAATCTTTCAAGCAGTGCTAAGTCTGAAAACAGCTGATTTATTAAGTTAAGCTAGAATTTTAGTACTTGACAGGGAACAATTTCCAGCCAAAAATTTGCATAGCAAATGTGCGATACAAAATACATTTGCATAGCAATTGGATAAATTTGTATAGGCATTTTCAGACAATCACAGTGCAAATTTAACCGCAGTGCATGCTTTGCGTATTATTGTGTTCGGCCTGTGACAGGCACAGCTAGTTTAAGCGCTAGGACACACTAGCGATTCTGTACGCTGCCGCAGCGTTTAAACAGCGTGCGAGCTTGGCACTCGTCCGCTCGCCAATGTCGAGTAAATAATATCGGGCCGGGCGAGTGAAAGCTAAAGCTGACTCGCCATGTTGGCAAGTAAAAATAATTGTCTAAAACTTAATCAAATGTTGTTCGTTTACGTATATATCCAAACATTGATGAAATACAGTCTAGCGATTTGTAAATGTGAAGGGCAGCTATCCGCTCCTCGACCACGAGCATCACATCCTCACTTTATTATTATCAAAGGTCGCGCGAAGAAAGGCAGCCCGCGAGAGCGTGCAGCGCGCAGCACAGCGTGGCTGTGTATACGTGCCTGGGGCGGCATATTGATTGATGTAGCGGGAGGGGGGGGGAGTGCAGGATTGTTTAAAAGTCACGTTGGCCTTGGTGTTAACAAGTCAATAAAATCGGCGTAACGTGGCATTTCATTGACGGGGCAAAGCAGCCCGAGAATAAAAGTAAATTGTAAACATGTATGTTTCCGTTTACATCTCGCATGGTGCATCGCACAAAACTGCGATTCATAAAAAAATATGCGTAGCAAATGGCTGAAAATACATCGCGAATTGCGATGCGATACCGGGAAAATTATTCCCTGCTTGAAATTGTAAAAATTGTCCTTGAAATGTCCTGGAAAACTCCTTGAATTTTGTCTTGACTTATCTGTATGGACCCTGTCTATATGAGTCAACTGTACAATGAACATGGCTGTCATACTATGTTCATCAGCTTGTAACCAGGAAAAACTGCTTATATACTCTGTTTCAAACTTTAATTGAATTACATTGTCATCTTCAACACAATATTTAAGTAATTATGTTTCAGCTACTGAATACTTATTATTTGTTAATATCTAAATTGTTTATTATAGAAGAAGAGGAATGCTGTTCTAATTTGACTTTTTAATTATTTCATTGTACATGTGTGGTGCAGGAAAGAATATCAATAATGGAGCGATATTAATAAATGGAGACCACCACATTGGATCATCTATTAACAGATAAGGATCTTATATATCCAACACAGTACACAGGTATGTGATTCTGTTGTAACCCTGTCAAGTTTTTTTCTTCTGTAAATGTGTGTACTACGAGACACCTTTTTACGCGTTAATTGTAAACAACTGCATGTAATGCTGGTAAATGAGTGGCTGATTAACATAAGCTTCATATGATTGACAGAATACAAAATTAAGCGTCAATTCATTGACCAATTCAAAACAAGGTCAATATTATAGCATGGTGCCTATGGAGAAGTGTGTGGCATATGAGGCTCTGCACGTTATTGTTTATTTGCTAGGCCATGGATTGGCCGTTACTATGGACGCCTATTGATATTCTGCATCTATCCGACGATCTATTGGTGAT
>NW_014578602.1:18822-30399 GCF_000485595.1 Priapulus caudatus
GATCGCAAAATTCGCTTGACGCTCGCTTGATTTCCCACTTTCACAGCACAAATACACATCCAACAGCTTCCATCTTTGTTTCTATGTCAAGAACAGTGTTCACTTGTTATAAAAAACATTCTGTCTCTGTTCGTAACCGAGCTGTGTCACGCGAAATCACACAATGACTGACGAAATTCTCACGTTTGCGAACCTTGCCCAGTAATGTAAATGGCTGTCAGAATCAGGAAACACCTACCGGCGCTCTTCGTGACCTCATTCTTGCGCCGCAACGTTTTTGCAACGTTCCAATGGCGAGGCTCGTACGGCAGTTCGAAAGCAGTGCGCCGCCTGCCCGCCGCCTATAGCCCATAGACTGGCACTCGCTCCCACCTCTCGGCTTAGCTTAGTCACTCGATGGGTAATCGAGGTGGGAGTGAGTCCCAGTCTATATAGCCCTGTACTTGCAGCCATTTACATTACTGGGCAAGGTTAGCGAACGCGAGAATTTCGTCAGTCTTTGTGTGATTTCGCGTGACACAGCTCGGTTACGAACAGAGACAGTATGTTTTTATAACAAGTGAAGACTGTTCTTGACATAGAAACAAAGATGGCAGCTGTTGGATGTGTATTCGTGCTGTGAAAGTGTGAAATCAAGCAAGCGTCGAGCGAATTTTGCGATCCCGCTTTCCTACCTGCTATATATATAAGTGCAAGTGTGCAATACTGCAGCTGCGTGAAGAATGGCGGCAGTCAGTGTTTGTTGCACATAGGATTTGGACAGAATTTACAGGAAACTGTCGGCAATAATAGGTGAAAGAGAGTATAGAAACATTAAGAATTTGGTAGTAAATAGATTTCGTATTTAGTTAGCATTATATTTTATTGAAACGCTTCAAATGCCTGTGCTTATGAGACATGATGTGGGTGTTGTCACTATTCCAACTTTACAACTGTTTTCACTATCTGCCAGGGTTGATCTATTGCCAAACCTGTGTTGTGGTGGCTTTGTAGACATATGATAATATGTAACTCCTACATTTTAAATACTACAACTACCAGTATTTGATAGTACTATGCGTGCATTACATTTCCTGATTCAAATTTGGCATTTAGCCGCATTACATTTTCAAATCCAACACAATTTGAATGATGATTTCGGGTAATTACTTGAAGAGCAATTGCAAAATTATATAAATGAATTAATTCCAGTCTATCCAAACCTTTTTTCACAAGTTGATAGAGGTACACAATGACATCATTACTACTTCTAGAAGTTTAAATGTTTAAATATTCCACACAAAACAAGAAAACCCATGGCAGCAGCCATGAGACCGGTAGGGTTAGTGATACAAAACGGATGTCTCGCGCGTAGTTAATAGCAATTTCACGAAGATATCGGCATTTGATTTTAATATTCAGTTATAAATCATATATAGCCACAGGGTATGTAAGAAATATACAATTATACATTTTATCTTAAGATTTATTAATATTATTTTTTAAACCGTAACTATATTGTGCCACCAACCAAGATGTCTGCCTCCATGCCTCCATGCCTAAGAAGTCTTAGACATGATTTATTATACTATAAGACTGCTAAACATTCCCTATTCTTGTTACCAATTGTCATTCCTTGAAAGGAATGGTTAGTGTGAGAAGCTTATCTGCTTACGTAAACATATTTATAGGCCTACGGCCTAATTTGAGACGGAATTTGTGTAACTTCAAAAAAGAGGTACCACTGACAGTGACACAGACACTGAAAATGTGTTCATCCTCAGGAAGTAGTTGTGTAGGTCTCGTAGGAAGTTATGAAGAGTCACAGCTTCAGGAAATAGGTGTAACGTCCATAGAAAGCAATAGCGCCGCCCGTGAAGATGTCGCACCGCTAAAAAACGTGGAACCCATCTCTAAAAAGGTCTGAGCCGAAAGCCAAATTTGAATCACGCGTATATAAATGACATTGACGTCTTTAGTTTTAGTATATAATGATAATCATATGATGAACATATGATAATGTATTTAGAGAATCGCTAGAGAAACCCCTTCGAACATCGTCGTGTAACAACGGCAATGAATAGAGCATTGATTCCATACCATAGTTTGACAGAGTCTGGTATCAAAGTTACCTCACGTTTATGATCTATTAGTATTACTATTAGTATAATTTAGTAAATCATTACTAAATGTATGAACTGACAGATCCAATCTACTTTTCCATAGGCACGTAAGAGGCAACTCAGAAGACAGCGCATGGAAGAAGCGAAAAAGAGGAAAATAGAGAAGAAAGAGAAAAAGTGTGTTTTTGATGATGAAAAGTTTAGTGAAACTTCATATTATACTGAGAATGGTATGTTGCTATTGCATTTCGGGTGAGAAAAATACACTGCTACAAATATGATAATGATTACTGTGTTGTATTGTAGTTACAATATAATTGATACTGAATATATATGACTGTAATAAAATGGATACTGACTTACAGGTCTTCGAAAGGTATACCCATACAATTTCACATTTTCAACTTACGCAAAAGGCCGTTGGGTTGGCAAGAAGCTGTATGATGTGATGACAAAAGAATTTCGGTCATATACACCGGAACGTTATGTAGGTATACATGGTCCGCACGGGCATGGCAATGTCCTGGAATTTGATTCGACTCCTTGTAAACGCCTTGAATTTTAAAATATTGTGTTTTATACCAGAATTGTCCTGGAAAAGTTGTTATTGCCCTGGAAAAGTACTCAAAACTACTGGAATTTATAAAATAAGAAATTGCATTAAAAGCAAATCAAAAATAGCAGTTAAAGTTTATAAGATGTGCATGTTTTTAATCTCCTTAACCTCGTCATAATGAATACCTTTCACCGTTAACCTCTGTTTTTTTTCTGAATCAGAAGTTTTCATGTCCTCTATTCCATGTAATGTATCTTTTCAAGCAGTGCTAAGTCTGAAAACACTGAATTTTATGAAGTTAGGCTAAAATTTTAGTACTTGAAATTGTAAAAATTGTCCTTGAAATGTCCTGGGAAAACTCCTTGAATTTTGTCTTGACTTATCTGTATGGACCCTGTCTATATGATTCAACTGTACAATGAACATGGCTGTCATACTATGTTCATCAGCTGTAACCAGGAAAAACTGCTTATATACTCTGTTTCAAACTTTTAATTGAATTACATTGTCATCTCCAATACGATATTTAAGTATTTAATGTTTCAGCTACTGAATCCTTATTATTTGTTAATATCTAAATTGTTTATTATGAAGAAGAGGAATGCTGTTCTAATTTGACTTTTTATTATTTCATTGTTACATGTGTGGTGCAGGAAAGAAATATCAATAATGGAGCGATATTAATAAATGGAGAACCAACCACATTGGATCATCTATTAACAGATAAGGATCTTATATCCAACACAGTACATAGGTATGTGATTCTGTTTGTAACCCTGTCAAGTTTTTCTTCTGTAATGTGTGTACTACGAGACACCTTTTTACCGTTAATTGTAAACAACTGCATGTAATGCTGGGTAAATGAATGCTGATTAACATAGCTTCATATGAGAATTTAAAATTAAGCTTGACTGTTAAGCAAAACGTCAATTCATTGACCAATTCAAACAAGGTCATTATTATAGCATGGTGCCTATGGAGATGTGTGTGCATATGAGGCTCTCACTTATTGTTTATTTGCTAGGCATGAGTTGGCCGTTACTATGGACCCTATTGATATTCTGCATCTATCGGACGATCTATTGGTGATCGACAAACCTTCCTCAATTCCTGTGAGTGCTTCTATCTATAACAGCTGATTTTGTTACCTACCATGTAGCGAGGCTTGTTTTGACATAAATGTGCCCTGACGTGACAGTTATTAGGATCACGATATAGTAATGCACACTATTTCATGTGGCAGTAAAAGGACGGTATTTATGCAACATGAATGTTTCAGCGTTTACGTCATTATTTTATTCAGGTGCACCCATGCGGCAGATATCGACACAACTCTATCATTTTCATCCTGGGCAAACAGTACGGACTCAAAGAATTACGAAGTAAGTCACGCACACGGAGAGAATCGTTATCTCCCCCTCCTTCCCTGTCTCTCCCTTCTCACTCCCTCCCTCACTGTGTCTCTCCTTTCTCTCTCCCTCCCTCACTGTGTCTCTCCCTTCTCTCTCCCTCCCTCACTTTGTCTCTCCCTTCTCTCTCCCTCCCTCACTGTGTCTCTCCCTCCCTCTCTGTGTCTCTCCCATCTCTTTCCTCCCTTCTCTCTGTATGTGTCTCTCCTAAAATCTGTACTTGCCAGACGACAAGGTCTGCGGACGAACGTCGTGTCTAGGAAGATCGCTTCAACTTCCACAGCCATGTAGTTGGCACCAGGCGGTAACCTCGCAGTTGTAGTCGACATGCTTGCAAATGTCGTCTTGCTGTTTGTAGCGATTCACAGACTGGATCGGCTGACGTCTGGAGTGCTCATATTCGCGAGGGAGTGGCAGCGAGCCAACCAGATGACGAAGGAGCTCGTGAACAGGGATGTGGAAAAGACCTACGTCTGTCGCGTCGCGGGAAAATTCCCAGAGTGAGTCGTGAGGGGGATTCCCCGAACAAAGGGTCTTGCTCTTCACGGACGCAGCCCATTTGAGATAACAATGTTATTTAGCAGCTCGCGAACGTACGAGTTTCTATTGCAGACTAAACTTATCCATCTATCTTGGTTCATTTTTACTCAGCGGTGTTGATTCAAAACGTACTGCTGACGTTTCGCCTCCTATCAGGAGGCTTTCTCAGGGCTGACTGAAGTTATCAGTTTTGACCACCAGATGGTGTAGTGGTAAACAGCTTGGTCCACACGTGGTTCACTTATTTAATGAGTAAATGTAGCCGTTTACGATATTTGTGAGTGTCAATGCATTGTCAGACAACTTTCAGGCCCATTTCTCGATTGGTTTCTAATATCAATACTAGTTCAGTGTGTTCACTCCCTGTCGTTGTTGCTCTATCTGCAGTGGGATCATTACTGTTGACCAGCCGTTGGATTGCATCTCTCAGAAGATTGGCATATTCTGGGTGCAGCCGACCGGAAAGACGGCGCAGACCGACTTTGAACGACTGAGCTACAACGGAAAGACGAGCGTTGTGAGATGTAAGTTCACCCACTATGATAAAACCTGTGTTAGCAGGTAGCAGTAGGCTTCTCTGTGGCTAACGCTCCATTAGGAGTGTTCCCAACTTTGATATCATTAATGATCAATGATTAATGATTAATGATTGATAATCCTAACCCTAACCCTAACCCTAACCCTAACCTAACCTATAACATAACCCTAATCATTAATGACATTAAAGTTGGGAACACTCCTAATGGAGTATCACCCTTCTCTGTGGAGTGTCTCGAATATGCAGAATGCAAATGGCTGTGTTTCTGATACAGATAATATGAGGAGTGTCATGTTATAGACTCTATAACATAGTCTATATTATGACATTCCTGATAATGACTTGTCACTGCCAGCTTGCTGCAGAATAAAGCTAACCTAGCTAAACTATATAGTAGACTGTCGCAGACAAACCTATGTTAGTGGGCACCTCTATAAAATATACAGCCGTCTATAAATGACACTCTCAGAATTACCCCCTAAATGACAGTTATAACAGTGAAGACACCTGTATACAGTATAGAACAGATGCCTGACTATAAAGGACACTTTCAGCATTTACCCCTGATGGCCGAACCACCTATGTGGAACAGACTCTTGTCTATAAAGGACATTTTTGTGGTTTCCATTGAGCGACCTTCATGTCCAGGTTTGACTGTGATTAGCGTCGACTTTAGGTAGTTCCAGCCAACTGTAAATAGAAGATGCGTTCATCATTTCTTTTTCGCTTTATCCTCGTGACCAGGCTCCCCGCGCACAGGCAGGACGCACCAGATCCGAGTGCACCTGCAGTTCCTTGGCCACGCCATCATCAACGACCCCATCTACAACAGCGACGTGTGGGGCCCGAACGCAGGCCTCGGGGGCAAATACGACAAGACCAAGGACGAGGTAAAGACCTGGGGGTGGCACCTGGGAATGATGGGCGTGGTCGGAAATTGGCAGTACCTTTGTTCGCGCGCCAGATGGCCTAACGATCTGAGAGAGATAACCGTGCCTACATGGGAATTGTTTTACGGCCAGTCAGGCTAGACTAGTTTTTAGATATTTTTTTTCACGCGTGTGTTCTTTTACAACATGTTATTGCGATAATGATTTTCTAGCGATTATTAACTTGTAGAGTAGGCAGCTAGCATCGCGCAATTTCATCATCGCATATGGCGCGCTGGATGGCGACCGACCGTTCTATTGTTTCACACGCCACTCCGCGTCTACTCCGCAGATCATCAGAGACATGCTGATCGCACACGACAGGGATGCGTTTGCCGACGACCTTGACCCGGACAACGAGGTCGCGACCCTTGGTGGAGAGGTCACGACCCTGGATGGAGAGGTCGCAACCCCTGGGCTCGAGGTGCTTGCGAACGCCGCGGCGAGCGTTGGTGATTCCGCGCACCACAGCGCGATCCAAAAGCCGACGACTCCGCCACCATCACCGACGGCTGCTGGCGCGTACCCCACGCGCAGAGCCCCACCACCGTCCCCGCCAGCCGCCGCCGGCGCGTCCCCCACGCGCAGAGCCCCAAGCGGCGGCACGAGCCGGTGTGACTGGCGGCAGACGCTCGACCGGTACATCGCTGCTGCGGCGAGCGCACCGATCAGGACGATGCTAGAGGGCGCTGCCACACGGACGCCGGCGGCGTTCAACGCGGCGGGGGCGCCGGCGGACGACGGCTGTGACGAGTGCAGGCGCTCGTACCGCGACCCGGTGCCGAGCGAGCTGGTCATGTACCTGCACGCGCTCAGCTACAAGGTAAGGGACGGACGCACGCACGCACGCGCACGCACGCACGCACACGCATGCATGTACATGCTCGTACCGCGACCTGGGGCTCGTCATGTACCTGCACGCGCTCAGCTACAAGGTATACAGACACGGACACGCACGGACAGAAGCACGCACACGCACGCACGCACATGCTCATCATGTACCTACATGCGCTCAGCTACAAGGTACGGGACGGACTGACTCACGCACGCACACGCACGCATACACGCATGCATGTACATGCTCATACCGCGACCTGGTGCTCATCATGTACCTGCACGCGCTGAGTTACAAGGTATACAGACACACACACGCACGGACGGAAGCACACGCACGCACGCACATGCTCATCATGTACCTGCACGCGCTCAGCTACAAGGTACGGGACATACGGAGACGCGTACTCACCTATGCACGCACACATGCACGCACACATGCACGCACACAATCACGCACGCACGCACGCACGCATGGATGAACGCACGCATGCACAGATGCACGCACGCATGCACAGATGCACGCACACACGCACAGATGCAAGCACACACGCACAGATGCAAGCACACACGCACAGATGCACGCACACAAGAAATCACGCAGGAACACACGTACACACACACCTGTACACACATGCTCGCACACACGCATGTACAGATCGTTTTCATTTTTAGCTGAGAGCCCTTCTGGTGTTGATTGGGACTAACTTTTGCTTCACATATGCATCTCACAAAATGAATTTTCAGCTCGTATGTACCCTACGGAGGCAAGCAAAGAGTTGGGAACACCCAGTCTGATGTTGAAAACGTTTTTTAAATGAGAATTTAAACGTCCGTCATAAGCGTGCACCATCCCCACATTATAATGCACCATGGACGACTCGTTAGGTGTGCCACATGAATTATAAGTGTATCTGTTTCACATTGCGCAGGGTAAAGACTGGAGTTACTCAACAAAGATGCCAGAGTGGGCCAGTGAAGAATGGATTGCCACAGATCCAAGCGACGCTTCATGACCATTGACGTTAATTTTGTTGTGGTGATAATTTTATGCTCAGCGTGCCGTAACGATAGTAAAAACAATGTCGGTCGTGCGCTTTTGAAAATGTTGCCGTGCATACAGGGGAAATATGGAATTGCGATAAATAAAACAAAAACAATAAACATATAAAGATGTAATGCTTGTCTGTATTTTCTCGTGTTGCTGCATAGCAACGACAAAAAATACTTTATACGCGAGTCTCCTGACCCAGAATACATAAAGACCGATGCTATGATGATTACGAGACAATCGAAAAAGCACTATTTAGCGTGAACAACTGCCTTTACGCTAACATTGCGTCGAAACACGAGACTCTTCGGCAAGAAAGTTGCGGATCATTCGATTCACTGGTTTCACAATGTACACGTTGAGAACCAAAAAAAAAAGATGGCGAATCTGGATTATGCCCTCCTTGAGAATGCACCGATTGTACGCTCTGCATCATTACGCGCAGCAACTACTGACCGAGAATGTAACACGTTTACAATCTGGTTAATCGTGTTTAATCGGTACCGAAAAATCCTCCTTATCACAATAAATGTAAATAAATCGACGATATATACGCCGGACTTCATGCGTCGATGCTCGTGTAAGCGTTGGATGTAGCGAGATATATATATATATATATATAATTGTTGCGTGTACATACGCTGCGTGACTAGGGTTACACGGAGTAAACATACGTGCATGGCCTACGTGAAGAATAGAAACTGCTTCGTGAGATCTGTGCGGGTTGGCCGCGCCTGCAGTGGCAGCCACGCCTTCCACAGCTGTCCGCATGTGCAGAGCCAAAACGTGACCAACTGTGCGGTAAGAGATTGCATCCAAGCGTGCATCGAACACTGCATCGTAAATTTCAGAATGTGCGCAGGACCACCAAACACGATATGTATATAAAGCTACATAATAAATAACAAGCGTACGAATATAGCGACCGAATTTATATGCGTTGCACGTAAAGTAGGCCATTCCTTTTTTTAAATACTTTCGTCGAATCAAAAAAATACCCTTTTCAATTGCTAATAATTATTTACAATAAAGTAACTTGCAGTCTAACCAATATATACTCTATACCCTTGCACCTACTAGATAACAAGGGGAGATAAATATTTTGAGCACACAACGGTAACACCTAAAAACCATTTCATAGCTTCGGTCAATCTTAAGAATTTTACTCACGTAGCTTGAATATACCTTACTAATTAAAAGCCCTCAGCTACCTTATAACCTTACTGTACCTTCATTAAATTTCTGAGTTATGAACTGTAATTTGCTAAATACTAATAAGGCAAAATATCTATACTTTGGACCCCAAACTAAGAGAGAAAAATGACAAGATTGGACTGAAACTACATGGTTTTTTACGTTTCTTTTAGCACGCTCTAAAAATTGATCCATCCCTGACAATAATAATAGACTAATGCAGCTTTAACCAATTTTTATAAAGTTTACACCACAGCCGTCACAACACATTTTCTCATAAATCGTGCAGTAAATATCACACGTTCTTGAGTCTGTCACGCACAAAATGCACGCACGCCGTCCGAACGGAAAATTGTGCATGCATTATTTTAACAGAATTATAAAAAGTAACTGGCTTTCACAGTGGCTACTGAATGTATAGCTCCGAACGCGCGTGCATGCACCACACATGCTGTTCACAGAACCTTGTTCAGCTACGCAGCCTAATGTGAGAACTACATTACGTACATATATTTTCAAGTAGAGTACCTCAGCTTACCCGAATAAATAGTATGGGATCAGAGTATCACTTCATTTGCGTCTGTGTAAATGGGATGCACTGCCTTCATCGGCTGAAACTTAACACGTTATTCCCACTCAGTAGGAGCTGTAGCGGGGTTTTGACACGATGATTAGCTTGTCCGTCCTGCGATTACCTATTACAATGATCGTTAAACCTTCGTACGCACAAGCCAAACCTATTTCGTGCCACGATCACATCGTAACCTCGCTAGGCGGCTGCAAATTCCGATTCCCATGATTAAGAATTGTTGCCACAACAGGGCTACCAAGAGATAGAAAAAGCATCAGTGATCCAAAAAGCATTCAAAAGACACTGAATAGTTGTGCCGTATGAATCTGCAACCTAAGAGGTAAGCACGGGGAAAAAAACCCAATCTCTCCATCTCCAATCTCTTCCAACAGAAAGCGCAGTGCCTAGACAGGAAAGCTTTGGCGAAAGACAATAAACAGTTGCGCCGTACGAATCTGCAACCTAAGTGGAAAGCGCAAGCGAAAAAACCCAACCCCGATGACCCCACCAGCAGGGAAGCACAGATCCCTTCCGACGGGAAAGCGCAGCTTTCACGAGATGCGTTCCCGATCTCTAGGTCGACCCAAGGACAAAGGCCGAGAGACACGGTTGTTCGGACATCCGGTGGTTCGCGCGGCGAGTGTCTCTCCGCCTCCTTCCTCCTCCTCCTCCTCGCTACTCTACTTGCAGATTTCTCCCTCACCGTATCCGGACGACTACCCCCCGGACAATTACCCCCCGGACAATTACCCCCCTAGGGCAACTCCCACCCAGACAACTACCCCCCTAGTGTTAGGGTTAGGGTTGTCCTAGGGAGGTAGTTGTCCAGGGGGTAGTAGTCCTAGATTTCTCCCTCACTGGTTGGAGGATTTTTTCGGGGTTGACGCGAGGACGGCCGACCTTCTCTCCTGCGGTGTCAGCTGATCCGACTCGACAGACGCGCCCGGCTCTGAAACGGAGACAAGACGCTGCGGCGGTAAACTGCTTGCTTCCCGTCTCTGTGGTGACCTACTAGCTTTCCATCACCATGGTAACCTCGCTGACTCCACTACAAACTCTGCAGCGGTCACAAAACTCACTTCTGTTCTCTGTCGAGGATCCATCTCCATCTCCCTCCCCCACCTTCTCCCTTAGCACTCAGCAAAAAGAGATAGAGTGTGGAAACGGTGTTAAGAAGAGAGCCTGCACGCGCCGGCACCCGCCAGTAAAAACTGTGAATCTCTTCATACCCACTCAGGCCACAATTAAAAAAATATTTGTTTGCCCTCACCCGACCCAGGCTGAAAGGTTTGGGTAGGTACGTTGGCTTTTTTTTGATGGGGGTCTTTTTACAAATTCAGCATGGTGTCTACATGCTCGGGTGTGCTTGTGTGGCGATACCTTTTATGTTGAATGTTTGTTTTTCTTGGTACATATAATGTATTGCCTACAGATTTATATAATGTACAGTGATACAATTTGTAAAAAAAGAAAAGAATGGAAAAGATCAATAAAATCTTTTGAGTCGGCCCCTTTTTGGCGGGTCGGTCGGGTGAGGGCAAACAAACAATGTTTTTATCATGGCCCCAGTGGGCACACGAAAATTATTATATTTACCTTTCTCCTGGGACCATCTCCATCCCCCTCCCCCACCTTCCCCCCTGGACCATCTACTCCAGCTTACCCGTGGCTCCCGCCGGACCCTGTTTCTTCGTCAGTAGGCTGTTGAAGAAGTTGGCGAGCACCGTCTCACTGCCCGGCCCCGACACGGCTTTGCTAACGTCCACCTGAAGCAAAGAGCCATTCGCTTTACAACTCGTAGTCTCAATCTGGGCTCCCAAACACAACGACATTGTGCCCACATGAGGCACAGA
>NW_014578602.1:30409-40649 GCF_000485595.1 Priapulus caudatus
ACGGTAAAAAACACGCCCCCCTCCCCTCCCCCCTGTTTGAATTTCATCCTGGGGAGAACCCTGCATCTATGCCAGATCTGCCCTACAGATTATTGCCATCTATGCCAGATCTGCCCCATAGATTGCCATCTATGCTAAATCATCTCTTTAGACTGCCATATATCCCAGATCTGCCCCCTATAGATTGCCATCTATGCCAGATCTGTCCTGTAGATTATGCCATCTATTTCAGATCTTCCCTATAGATTGCCATCTATGCCAGATCTTCCCAATAGATTGCCATATATGCCAGACCTTCCCTACAGATTGCCATCTATGCTAGCCCCAATGGCACAGTCCTAGCAGCCAGGCACGAAATAGCCGCCATCGACCAGCGGCGACAGCAAAGCTCTGACGCTCGAGCACTGCTACGGCGGCGCCCCCTGCACTCACCCTCCTGACGAGCGGCTTGGGGATGACCTCACAGTAGTTGCCATCTGCCTGCAGGGTCGTGAAGTTCTCCGTGAGAATCGCAATCTTCTTCTCGTTGTCCCAGCCGCACGGGCTGCCGAGCGCGCGCCGGAAACAAGAGAGCAGATGTCAACCTCCGGTGATCGCAGGATCGTTGGATGAAAGTGCCGGACGATTAATCCGTGAGCGATTTAAATGGTGGGCACGCCGCTGCGCGTGGCGCTCTCCCTGCCCGTGAACCCTACATGCGTAATATTACCGGGACCACATGGGTGGCATTAATGCTAATTAGCTTCCCCTGTTATGCACCAGTCAATTGAAACCCCGGCCCCCCGGACTCCCGTGACAGGGTGGGGAAGTAACGCAGCCACAGCCACGATTTAACGCGCATTTAACGACATAGTAGCCCGGGGTGGCCGGCAAATTAACAAGACGCTTTACCAGCGGGGCCATTTAGCCGTGATTTAACAATGAACAGCCAGCACCGCAAGTGGGGATAATCACGGGGATTTAATACCAGGGGATTTCAAATAAATACGTTTATTTGAAAAAGGTGTCACATGACAGAAATTCACGTAAATAAAGACTTTATGAACCAGAATTTAGTTTTGTTTGGAATCTGAGAAATGATCCCCAGTTATAGGGGCTTTTAACAGACTACCTGCCCCTTATGGGCGGGGAAATTGCTGTTTTTAACACTAAGGAAGTGTTAAATTCCCCGCCTTTTCCCGGTCGAGGTCGAGAGCTGGAGTTTCAATTGACTGGTGCACTACACACTGCATCTCCTATCCGGCTGACTCCATCGTCGACTGTGCTCGAGTAATACATGACAACAAAATCTCTGCGTTGCGAGAAAGCCAAGGTCCCGGCTACATCGATCGTGCACGCGACTAAACCCACAACTTCTTACGGGGCCATTACTTATTCATTGCCGCCGTACAAAGATGATTAAACAGCGGCGGAATCCAATGATTGATCGTTTAGTGACTACAGCAACCTACAGTGCTCACGCGATGCTGCAAACAAGTGGGAAAGGATGAGTGAAAAGCACTCAAGAGATTCTACAGCGATATGTATTACCCTCAACGCTAAATGCTCCCGACTCAAGTGCATTCAGGGAACACCGACATGCTGCCACGATAGATTCCACATCCATTGTACTGCACCTATGCATCAGCTGAGTCTAATGGAGCAATTGACCCCACTTTAGCGAGAAACATTTTAAATCAAATATGGGTGTGTTAACCAGCTTTTAGACGGAAATCAGCAGCGCAGCATGAGTTGCCACCCTCACCATTTTCAACCATGCATGCGTGCACCTGCACACGTTTCTCTCGTGCGTGTTTCTCTCCTGGTTTGATTTCAAATGTTCACGACCGATACGGTGGCCAAAAGACAACACCAATTAACCTCGATGTGATAGGACAATGCACTGGTCATTGTACGCGGATCGGCGACTCGAGCCCAACCCGACCGCTACGACGACGACGACGACGACGCGAGAGATGCTCACATGAAGATGCCGTCTCGCTCGACGACGTTGGCCGTCAGGTCGAAGGGCACGTCGTAAATCCTGTGCAGCAGGTACTTGTACAGCAGCTCACAGTTCTTGTTCTCCTTCACCGACACGTACACGATGCCGGCGCCCACTGGTGGCGGCGACGCGTTAAGGGCAACGACGACGAACCGCAACAACGCCAGGCCACCGCACGAATGACCGGGCTGGATCAAGCTAAGCCGGCCGGGCTAGATACTCTGTGCCATGTTACAGGCATACGTGCGTACGTGTGCTTATGTGTACAAATATGCACTTGCGTATATAATACACACGCACAAACGCACACACGCACAAACGCACACACACACATATAATATATATATATATATATATATATATATATATTATACACATGCAGGCACGCACGTACACACATATAGATATATTTATAATATATATATATATATATGTGTGTGTGTGTGTGAAGACGTATAGAATGAAAAGAATGATTCAATTAACTATACATGTGTGCACAGAAAGGATACAGCTGAGGGCAAAGTTGCGCACTTGTTGCTGTATGTAGTCAAAGTGTTCGTCCCTGTAGTCGCTCTCTCTCTCCAACTCCAACATGGCGTCACTCTAAAAACAGCAAGAAAGTGCAGAACCGATAAGCTCAGGTTCGCAATCTTCAGCTGGGTGCGACGGCTCATCGTCATGGCAACACGGGTCTAATTACACTAAGGCTCGAGTCCGAGTTCCTTTCGATGTTTTCGTATTTTTATAAACCATGTTGCTGATCAGGGTGAAGTCACTTTGTGCGCATGGTGTGTATTTATAACTAAGTTTTAGCACAACGAAATTAAGCTATCACCCTGACACGATTAACAGACAGCCCTACCCAACCATTGCTGCAATCAGTCATTCTAAAGCACTTCTTAGCATCGAGATATTGCAGTCAACCTTTCGGCACATGCGCACGCAAGGAACGACCTTGCGACGACATCCGAGGTGGGTGAGGTCATCTAGGTCTCTCTTGAACCAGAATAGATCGATTTCCGCGAGTCCTACCTTTGTCACGACAATCAACACTGGAACGCCGAGGTTCAGGGTTAGCACTCCGTCGCCCAGGGGAAGCGTGTCGTCATCTGCGAGGGGGGACAGCGTCGTCCGCTGCCGCAGCGACGCCGTCATGATGTCAGCCTCCCTGTCGTCCGGTTCCACGTACTCTTGAAAGGTCTTCGTTACTTGAGCGAAGAGAAAAACAGCAGACGATCGTCGCACGTACTGTCAAACCTGCATTAGCGGTCACCTCTATAGAAGGGACACCTGTCCATTAAGGTCGCTTTTGGGGTTTTCCTTGATTTGCAAGTAAATAGTGAAAGACATAACACATCAACACTGTAGAATTGCCATCTGTCTATAAAAGATGCTTTTGGGTGTTACATTGAGTGACTCTTACACGCAGAGTTGACTACGTTTCTTTGCTGCACAGTAAGCGCAGGGAGGGGTGGCAGGGGACCTCTAGACGGCAACATGAGCTTACGAATGGGTCCGACCATTCTCCAACGTTAGTTGCAGAATATTTTCGTCGGTATATGCACCGACGGAAAATGCGGGATCCTTACGTTTCTGCCTGCACTCTCGCAGCCTGCTGTTGTCCAGGCCCATCCCGTTGATGTGGTGCTGCAAGAGGCTGCACCACGTGTCCAGCGTGTCCATGATGGCCCAAGGCTGGGCCATGCTGGCCGTGAGCAGAACCAGGGTGTCGCCAAGGTTCTCCTTTGTGAGCATGTACCGGAACAGGTTCGTGTGCTGCGGGTTCCCGTCCAGCAGCCACACGCCCAGTCTAGCCGTGTCTGCGAAACATCAAGTTGCTGTAACATGCCGTAGTTGAAGGTCAGGGTTCTCCAAGCCTTTTCATTATAGCATGGCGGGTGCTGCCTTTACGGTCCTAGTTGCAAATCGTCGAAGGCGGTTTGTGCATGCTAGGGGGGTCCGGGGGCTATGATATTTAGCATGGCGGGTGCATTTTAGGATGGCGGGGCTCGACAATAGCCTGGCGGGCCGCCAGGTTATAAGTGCTCTTGCAGAACCCTGAAGGTGTGTGCAAAATATATATATGTAGTACGTTATATATACATTATAGTACGTATAAATTTTCTGGTGATTTCTTAATTCTGCAAAAGGATAAATTGTTGTTCCAGACAGTTCCAGCAACCCCTTTCGAGGTTCAATCATGCTTTCGCTCTCCACCCACAGCTCTAAAGGCTGCGCCGACTGAAACATATGTACAACCACCTTTAGATGTTGTTAGCAGGTTCGGTTGGCTATTTGTTTGACTTTCTAGGACACTTACACGATCTCGGTCACGTTGGTGAGAGAAGCAGGAATCTTACCATCACCGTACTCATCCTGTACATCGATGACATGGTACTCTAGACCGGCACCCTTCCTCGATACTTCGTTTGCCTCCAGCCTGGCGATAAGAGTCGTCTTTCCAGTCTCATTGTTACCTGGAGATCATGGAAGAGCACATAGAATACATATTTGCATTATCAAAGATGAATGTAAGTTATTACAAGATTCAACATGTTTATTATATACAGTACAGTTGTATATTACAGTTGTGAACTCAAGTCTGGTGACAACTGTAGTAACTTACATATACATAAGGGTAGGGGAAGAAATAGTATTATAAAACTCATAATTAAAAAAATGAAGCAATGTACGATCGAATTTTCATAATAACTTAAAAGTTAAGTATAAAGGAAAGACAAGCGCATATCAGTCTCTAAGTGTCGGCTGCTCTTCAAGTCGAAGTAGGAGAGGGAGATGGGAAAGGAAGAGGAAGACGAGGATGAGGAGGGGGCGGAGGAGGATGAGGAGGTGGAGGGGGATGAGGAGGTGGAGGGAGATGAGGAGGAAAAAGCGTGTCCAACAAAAGATCACGCGAAGAAAAACATACCTAACACTATCAGTGACTTCCCATTAGGAAATTTGCTGGAAGAACTTGTGTGTACGTCACACAATACTGATGACCTGCATACAACAAAGTTCTATGTTACTCGGTTAGCTCAACAAATATTTCGTTTACCGGAAAATGGCGCAATATTTTGTGGTTTTTGCGTCCTTGCGGGTTTAACGATCAAAATGAGAGAAACATCTGTTCATCAATGAGTTTATACTGCTGAAGCCGAAAGTACATAAAGTTTTGTTAGGCGGGCCGCTAGAATTTCTGAAGCAAGATATTTTGAATGTTACTGATTTGCAACATAAATCAACTATCTATGATTTCAGATTCCTCAAAAAAGTGATGTGTATAGATAATTTCCACTCATACAAACCAAATATTATCATCTTCCTCTTTAGCCAGTTTAGGGTGATTTGTTATGGGTGGCGCCATGTTTATGTCCACACTTTCAATCGGGCCCGAGAGGTGGCGCTTCCCGCGGATTTCGCGCAAACAAGTGTGCGTGCGAAATCATATGATCTTGTATGACATCATTGCTTTGGTTTGTTTTGGTGTCTGGAAACGTGTGGAAGCAACACAAAGAAGCACGCTGCACGATTTCCGAGAATGGGAAGCGAATGGTCGGCGAAGCACCACTCACGACGTTCACAGATAACCGGCTGTCATTTTCTCTGAAGGACATCGCACGCGATGGGAGCCAAAGCGAGCGTAGCGTCCAGCTCGAGAGACCGACCCTACTACTCGGCGACAGACGTGCGTGACCCAGACTCGTCTAGTCACGTCGAAAGACACGGTGATGTATCGGTGGCGACGTCGGCGGCGGCGTCCGGTAACAGTTCCTTCTCCGTCCGGCGCCCCGGCAGCGTGCACCACCGATCGAACAGCACGTACGCCGAGGGGCTGGCGGAGTTTCGGCAACTGCGGCACGCGCCGCGCGCGACCCGCGGCCGCTTCTTCAGCCTCGGCCTGTCGCCGCGCAATGACACTCGGACTCGCGGCGGCGGCGGCAGCGGCCGGCTGTTCGGAGATTCGGACAGCAGTCCCGACGACGACTCCTTTGCGGGACTCGCGCAGTTCATACACCTCTCGCACTCGCTGCCCGTGCAGCTCGTCTCGTTGGACGGTGAGTGGCGTGCGTTCACGCGCGAGCGTCGCGGGTCGGCCGTGCGATCGCGCCCAGGAGGGTCGGAGCGCCCGCTTCTGCGAGGAAGTGCGGAGACAGCGTTGTTCGTGTAGATGGCGTGGAATCCTTTTTTTCTATCGATGAGTGACATCAGTGTTGCATATGGTGGTTGGGTGGGTGGGTGGTTGATCGGATTTGGTGGTGGTGATGGTGGTGTGGGGGTGGGGGTTTGACCCATTGCCAGAAGTATTACGCGGTGGGTGTAGGATTGTAATTTGCTGTGGCTAATAGCGTTAGACGGAGGCCGTGAAAATTAAAATTAAAACGCATTTGGGTGTGAAATTGGGAGGCAATTTTCACCACAAACATGTTTTACACAAACATGCACCCAAATGACTTCCTTTCAAAATTTAGAAAAAAAAGATTGAGCGCTAACTCTTTCCTCTTCCGCATCATACTAATTATACGCATGATACGTGGTGGAGTGATCACTCATCGTTTCTTTAGCATTTACATATATATATATATGACTATTTAAATGATTCGGCATTCTGCCTGGAATGTAGAAAGGGTGTATTATATCTGTACCTGTGTGAATGAATGCTCACACAATGGGTAATACTTCAGGCAGCAGATGGCAGATGGCAGACAGATGTCGGGAATTCGTTTTGCGCAATGATTCCAGTTTTTGCAAAGTACTTTTCGTTGTAAAAAGTAAAATCTTGTCGAATGTTTACTCTTGGAGGAATGCAGAGGAGAACCTGTTTGGACTGTTTAAAGCAACTGTACAGTTCTGCACCACCGACCTGTTTCACGCAATAGCTTGATCTGGCACGTATAAGCTATAGTGCGTGCTATGTTGCACCTGTACTAATCTCTACTCAGTCGTGTTATCTGTAACAACAGGTAAATGCACGTTGTAATTTTGAGGAAAAGTGAAACTGTGGGAGGGGGCAATCGTAAGACTGTTTGATTGTTATGCTGTTCAGTCTAATGTAGTAACTCATAGAGTATGATCAATACACCTACGTCTGTTATCAGAACGACATCATATCCTAGTAGTCTTCATACTGTTTCAGGAACACTCGTTTATTTATCGCTCCCATACTCTCATTACGAATGGCAAAGGATACGTAGGTTCGGTAAAAATGTGCCTACTCGCGGCCGAGGTGAAGGTAATGGAGATTGGAAAGCTTAGTTCGTACGTTATTGAATTTTACGAGACGCTGAATGGGGAACGAAAATTGCTTCATGTATTATTTACTGGATTAGGTACCAAGATCTCACATTTTCGTGTCCCGGGTGCGAACGCTTTAGAGTTTTCTCTCAGTCGAGATCTTCTTGCAGTGATTTCTATTCCCACATTGGTCATTCAACATTATACTTCTCTCATCAAATACGATGCATTCCTACGATATTTCTGAAATGCGACAAAACCAAATCTATAGTGAATTTCATCCTCTATGCTGTTCTGAAGCGATAACTCATCGGGAGTATAGATTTCTGAATAACCACAGCCCAGCGCGGAGTGAATGGATATATGCGCAAAATTTGCAAGAATATGTAAAGGGAACTCTGCCTATCGTATGCCAAAACCGTCGCGAATCGTGGTAATTCCACGCGCGCTAGTCTGCGAAACTTTCAACTCGCTATACTCGCACTCCTAATTTGCGCGACTTTCTCGTAATCACTCGCAGCTGCTTTTAATTGTTGAGGAGAATCGCATCGCGACGCAACGTTGCCGTTACGTTGCCGCTGCCGTTACGTTGCCGCTGCGAGGCAACGTTGCCGCCACTGCCTTTGCGCGTCGCGGGGTTGTAATCTTGGCGGTATTTTTCTAGGAATCAAGTGTCCGATCTGCACGAAGCAGGTGCCGTCGGACGACGTAGAGTGCCACCTGGTAATGTGCCTGACAAAGCCGCGAATCAGCTACAACGGTGAGTCGGTTGCCGCCGGTGGGCCGCCGCTTCCGCAAGTCGACTGATGATTCGTGCCGGCAGCTTGACTGTGGTGCTTGACAGGACTTGTCTGTCCTGTTGGTTGACCGGTGCATTGGCAGGTTGACCTCTGTGTTGACAGCTTGACAGGCGTGCTGACAGTGTGACAATCACGTTGGTTGACCTTCGTGTTGACAGCTTGACAGGCGTGCTGGCAGCATGACTGTCCCATTGATATCATAGGTTGACCTCAATGCTGACAGCTTGACAGGCGTGCTGGCAGCGTGACTGTCCCATTGACAGGTTGATCTCTGGGTTGACAGCGTAACTGCCACATTGACATTGCACCTCTGTGTTGACATCATGATTGATACCTTTGACCGATTGACCTTGCCAGCTGTAGCAGCATGATACCAAAGTCTTCCCCGGGTGTCTGTTCGTTAATGAGCAGAATTGTCTATTGTATATATGTGTAATCATCGTGAATAACTAACTACGCAGTGCCAGTTACTTCATAATTGTCTGAATTTTAACACCCGGTTCTTTTATTGCGTAGGCGATAAATACTTTCGTCAATAATTTAATGGTGATGTTGTAATTGGTGGGGGTGTGTCTTGAATCGTAAGCAGTTATGATGTGCAGTTGAAGGGTGAGTAGAAACGGCATGCAAATGGTGGGTGGCGGTGGTGATGGAGGAGTGAGGGGTTAGTAGTGAGAATGTGGGAAGAGCTCGAAGAGTAACAACAGAAGAATAGCGAGTTGGCAGTGGTGAGTAAGCGTGGGGTAGGTGTGGGAGTAAGTGGGTGGGTGGGGGGGGGGTAGGCATGGTGTAGATGTGGAGTAAGCGTAGGGTTAGGCGTGAGGTAAGCGTGGGGTAGACGTGAAGTAAGCGTGGGGTAGGCGTGGAGTAAGCGTGGGTAGACGTGGAGTAAGCGTGGGGTAAGCGTGGAGTAAGCGTGGGGTAGATGTGGAGTAAGCGTGGGGTAGACGTGGAGTAAGCGTGGGGCAGGCGTGAAGTAAGCGTGGGGTAGACGTGGAGTAAGCATGGGGTAGACGGGGAGTAAGCGTGGGGTAGACGTGAAGTAAGCGTGGGGTAGACATGGAGTAAGAGTGGGGTAGACGTGAAGTAAGCGTGGAGTAAGCGTGGGTTCAGGAGTAATCACACGACATTTACACCTTGAACATAAAAATGGAGGGCAATCTCTCGAGCCGTTCTCTTGTGTTTTTTTCCCCCGAGCAGACGACGTACTGGCAGCTGACAGTGACGAGTGTGCAATCTGTCTCGACGACATGCAGCAGGGAGACTCGATCGCGCGACTGCCCTGCCTCTGCATTTATCACAAAGGGTAAGAGCGCGAGGCCACTGCTGCCACCACCCGCCGCGTCTCAGCCGAGGGACAGGGGTCTCAAACTCGAGGCACCCCGCTGTAGTCTCGGCCGAGAGGGGGGGGGGGTCTCAAACTTGAGGCACCCCGCCGTAGTCTCGGCGGAGAGACGGGGTGGGTCTCAAACTTGAGGCACCCCGCTGTAGTCTCGGCCGAGAGACCGGGGGGGTCTCAAACTCGAGGCACCCCTCGAGGCACCCCGCCGTAGTCGGCTCATGCTCTAGTTAAATTAACGTCGAGCGAGCGCGCGTGAAATCTCACGCCGTCGCGGCTACGTGAGCGCGTCATCATCGCCGGTGCGTGTGTCAGTGGATACGTACAGGGCCGGACTGGGAAAATCATTCAGGCCGGGAAATACATATAGCGCGAAATATAGCCCCAGTCGGGCCACTTTCAGGCTAAGGTGGAAGTGATGTCACTCCGCCCCCACCTATAATAATATGGCCTGCAGGCCGCAGATAAAAAAAAGGGTTATATATGGCCTGCAGGCCGCAGATTTATTTATTTTTTTTAAATTGGGGGGTGGGGGCAGGCCACTTAGGAGGCCAGGCCACCGGGAAAACTCCCGGTGCTCTCGATCGCCAGTCCGGCGCCCTGGTTACGTACCCTGCTGCCCGACTCGCGTTGCACCTAGGCTCTAGCAATGATTGCGCGCATGAGTGGCATCTCAATTATTTACCGCATTCGCCACGCATCCTCGTCGATTCGCGTAATGGGCGAACGAGGCCCTAGAGTGTCGAGTCGAGTCTAAACGGCGTTCGCAATTGCAGGTGTATAGAGGAGTGGTTTCGGAAGAAGCAAGAATGTCCGAAGCATCCGGCGGATTGACCGACGGATTGACCGACGGATTGACCGACGGATTGACCGACGGATTGA
>NW_014578602.1:45885-49425 GCF_000485595.1 Priapulus caudatus
GACTCTTCCACCCTTCTATGTAGCCAGCACCCACCCTCTCAATGACTCCTCCATCCTTCTATGTAGCCAGCACCCACCCTCTCAATGACTCTTCCACCCTTCTATGTAGCCAGCACCCACCCTCTCAATGACTCCTCATGCATCCTTCCATGTAGCCAGCACCCACCTTCTCAATAACTCCCCCACCCTTCTATGTAGCCATCACCCACCCTCTCAATGACTCCTCCATCCTTCTATGTAGCCAGCACCCACCCCCTCAATGACTCCTCCACCATTCCATGTAGCCATCACCCACCCCCTCAATGACTCCTCCACCATTCAATGTAACCAGCACCCACCCCCTCAATGACTCCTCCACCCTTCTATGTAGCCAGCACCCACCCTCTCAATGACTTCTTCACCCTTCCATGTAGCCAGCACCCACCCCCTCAATGACTCCGCCACCCTTCTATGTAGCCAGCACCCACCCCCTCAATGACTCCTCCACCCTTCCATGTAGCCAGAACCCACCCCCTCAATGACTCCTCCACCTTCTATGTAACCAGCACCCACCCTCTCAATGACTCCTCCACCCTTCTATGTAGCCAGCACCCACCCCCTCAATGACTCTTCCACCCACTACTTTTACGTAGCCAATATATCCACCCTCTCAATGACCTCTCACCCTTCTTTGCATCCTGTACCATTCTCAATGAAGCCTTACTCTTCTATGTAGTCAGAACGCTTCCATCGATGGTGATCGACCACCCACTCAATTTACGTAGCCAATACAACCTCTCAACGACCCTTCACCGTTCAACGTGGCCCGGAACTTGATTGAACTCATTGATTACCTCTTCGCCCTTTCATGTAGCCAGTACGTACCCCCCTCCCTACAATGATCCTACCGCCTCACTCACCAACTGCTGGCACCCACCACATATTGTTGTACTGAGGTTTTAAGGTTGATAACTCCACTGATGATCTTGTGTCTTGTAGAATCGTGGCATGCAGGTACATGCGTTACTGCCCAACGGCGTAGCCAGGAATTTGGATTGGGGGGGGGGTCCTCGAGCGAGTAACAATTTTTTTTTTAGTTAAATGTAAAAATAGTGCTTTAAAATCAATTTAGGCGCTGTTTTGTTGACAATACTATTTCTTCTGCAGCTTTTTATTTTTTATTTTTTATTTTTGTTGAATTTTTGTTTGGATTTTGATTTTGATTGGGGGGTCCTAGGGCCCCCAGGACCCCCTCCCCCTGGCTACGCGCTTGTTACTGCCGATGGTTGTATATATTGTTCAGTACTGGTCGGAGGTTTCAAAGGTTCGAAAGGCACCTTTCGAAATACAACACTTAAAGTGATTACGTCACCGTAAATAGTAAAAAATATTTCCACTTTTTCACAAAATATAAGTAATTCTGTTCACTTTTTATGGTTAAATTACTGCATTATACTTCCTATTTTACTATATTGTTCGATGTGAACATACACTCGTGACTCATACATAGCCCATGGCAAGCAATTAATGTCAGAAAGACAATATGAAATCGTCCAGGTTTTTTGGATTTTTAACTAGTTGATAAACAATCTTATCAGGTAAGAATTTGACGATACGTTTAGTCCCGTTAGTTCTTACTTTTAATGTAAAAAAATGGCAACAAACATTTTACAAATTTTAACATAAAAAATTCGTGACGTAGTCAATTTAAGCCTAGCGCAGACTTGCGACTTTTTCATGCAACTCGGCTGCGATTCTAGAATCGCAGTCGAAATTGCTGTGAAATCGATATGTCTGCGGGGAACGTGCAACTGCAACTCGTAGCGATTCTGGTCGCTTTCAACGAGTTGCAAGAAATCAAACTGAATTGATTTTCAGCAACTCGTCGCTCCCAATCGCTCCAAAATCGCTTCGAAATCGCATGTGTGCGGTAGGCAGTCGCTTGCATGCGCACACGCGGTGACACATCGACCGGTCGCTTGCGGTTGCAGGTTGCAGCGACGAGCAACCAAAATTCGCAAGTCTGCGCTAGGCTTTCCACGAGAACACTTCTACTTGCACGGCTTCCTTCGTCTGCACGCGAGCAGACCTGCGGGAGGAAGCTCGTACACATGCACGCACGCGCCTTGTTCTTGCTGCCGCTATTTGCAGCTTCCGAGCATTAATTGGCAACCGACGGACAGATAGAACGACGTTTTTACGCGCGGATAAACCTCCCGTTGCCATGGATACCGCCGAACGCCATCGGTCTATGCTAGTAATAGGCAAATCTCGCTCTTTCCTATTTTTCGATATTTCCTTCGCTCTCCCTCGCTCTCTCTCTCTCTCTCTCTTGCTCTCTCTCTCTCTCTGTGTGTGTGTACACCCCCATCGAGTCTCGTCCGAATTTCGTCGATCGTGTTCCTGATTTTTTGTTTCAGGATTCGAACGCGGTTTTAATAACGAGCGCGCCGTCGCCATCTTTTGATTTCTAGTTGTCGCTTATATTTTTCGTTAGCTTGCTGTCGCTTTTAGTTGCTGTTGACGCGCGGCGGTTGGGTTGTGGTGGTTTTCGTAAAGAGTGCGCTCGCTAGAGAGTTTCATCGAATGAGTGTTTGTGTAACACGAGCAAAGACGATTAGTCATGAAGCAGTCTGTGAAGTTATTTAAAGGGCCTACTTTGTATTGTGCGCATTATGAGCTGGGTGATGTAAGCGTGCGATGTTTTATTGTAGCTGTGTCGATGTGTCCACTGTGTACCAGGCAGGTCATTATTAGGTCATTATAAAATCGTTTTTGCTTTATTTTTTGTAAAGCTGTGTTTGTAATTGCTGTATGCATCGTGGCGCGAATTATGAAGGGATGGCAAGCGGAATAAATTTGTTTTATGTAAATTACGTGCTGCTTTTCTAGTGATTTGTAAAATAATATTGCAGCTCTAGAGTAGCCTATTACTCGTTATCAAGGAAGCCACACACATGCACGTCAGCAGCAGCAGCAATGGCAGCAGCAATGGCAGCAGCAATGGCAGCAGCAACAGCAGCAGTAACACCACACCACCACCAACACCACCAGCACCACCAGCAGCAGCAGCAGTAGCACGACCACCCCCACCATCAGCAACACCATACCACCAACACCACCACCAGCAGCAGCAACAGCAGCAGCACCACCGCCAGCAACAGCACCGCCGCCGCCACTACCAGCACCACCAGCACCATCATCATCATTATCATCACCACCACCACCACTACCATCACCACCAGCAGCACCACCAGCAGCACCAGCACCACTGCGTCCACCACTGCCACCATCATCATTAGCCTCGTTCACACGAGACCTCGTATTTATGAAATACGGTATTTGCGAAATACCGAATCTGAGTCAAATACGCGGCCGAGCGTTCACACGCTGATTCGCGGCTCCAGAAATACGGTATTTGCGAGCTGCGAGCTGCTTTAAACAATCAAGCGAACAATGCGAAATAAACAATGCAATGCGCCCCAACTCCCGGTAAAATACGTAGACTGGTCCGCGCTCGACAGTTCCACTCGCGTTACACTGGAACTGTCGAGCGCGGAC
>NW_014578602.1:57089-59747 GCF_000485595.1 Priapulus caudatus
TACACTCATGCAGCAGCAGTAGAGGCGGCGGCAGCAGTGGCAGCAGCAGCAGCGGCGGCGGCAGCAGCAGCAGTAGAGGCGGCGGCAGCAGTGGCAGCAGCAGCAGCGGCGGCGGCAGCAGTAGCAGTAGAGGTGGCGGCGGCAGCAGTAACAGCAGCAGCAGCGGCGGCAGCGGCAGCAGTAGCAGCAGCAGCGGCGGCGGCGGCGGCAGTAGTAGCAGCAGCAGCAGCGGCGGCAGCGGCAGCAGTACCAGCAGCAGCAGCAGCGGCAGTAGTAGCAGCAGCAGCAGCGGCAGCAGCAGCAGCGGCAGCAGCAGCAGCAGTATCGGCGGCGGCGGCAGTAACACACACACGCACGCACACACGCACGCACACATGTGCGTGTGCTTGAGTGGGTGAGTGTGTGTGCACGCACGCGCGTGCGATGATTGGTGCGATTCGCTGACGTCATCACTCGTCGACAACGCGCCGAAATCGAATGAACACGGATTGCTAACAAATGCATTCGCTCACCGCTAGATGGGGCATAGCCCTAAGGACGGGCGAGCCCACTAGTAACGCGGGGGTAGATATAACGATCACCATCCATGCACCACACTCACTCATTGTGAGAAACACGATTTATTGTTATTGGCGCTTTTCGAATCGCATTCCGTAACAACGCGACTGCATTATTCCGCCTGCTGCGATCCTCCCACGACAAATGTTCGTGTGATTTGTAGCTAGTTTTACGCGCTTACGTACGTGTACGTGTACGTACGTTCTTTAGTCCTCGTCGGCATCATCAAGCAAAACTCAGCGCTGTGTGCGTATAGCGGCGGCAAAAACAATAAAACAATAGACGGAGAACTAAAGAAACTCCGAGAAACGATCGCGTGTCGAAGGTCCGTGTATATGGACGTTAGTAACACGTATTTCTGGTCCAAACTAGACCGACCTACTACTACTAGACTCCTATCAGAAGTAAGTAATAATAGATTGTTCTTATATCTATTATTATTCACTCCTTTTCCTCAAACAATCAATTTGCGCGCAAAGAGCCTATAGCTGGTCCTTTAATACTAGATTACTACTATAGACTCCTACTATGACTAGACCAACGATTAGCAACAAGACGTATAGCTCTAGTACTATAGACTGCGTACTCCTCGTCGGCATCATCAAGCAAAACTCAGCGCTGTGTTACAGTTGTGGATACGTATAGCGGCGGCAAAAACAATAGACGGATAACTAAAGAAACTCCGAGAAACGATCGCGTAACGAAGGTCCGTGTATATAGACGTTAGTCTCACGTTTTTTATTATTATTCACTCCTGCGGCTATTAATACTAGATTACTACTATAGACTCCTACTATGACTAGACAAACGATTAGCACCAAGGCGTACAGACAGGGACGATCGACTCGCGAACAAAACAAATAAAAAGTTGGCCTCGAAATTAGCGTTTATGTTTACTCCGTATAGTGTAGCGTAGTGTAGTGTAGTGTAGTGTAGTGTAGTGTAGTGTAGTGTAGTGTAGAGTAGTGTAGTGTAGTGTAGTGTAGTGTAGTGTAGTGTAGTGTAGTGTAGTGTAGTATAGTGTAGTGTAGCGTAGTGTAGTGTAGTGTAGCATAGCGTAGTGTAGTGTAGTGTAGTGTAGTATAGTGTAGCATAGCGTAGTGTAGTGTAGTGTAGTGTAGCGTAGTGTAGTGTAGTGTAGCATAGCGTAGTGTAGCATAGCGTAGTGTAGTATAGTGTAGTGTAGCGTAGTGTAGTGTAGTGTAGCATAGCGTAGTGTAGTGTAGTGTAGTGTAGTATAGTGTAGTGTAGCGTAGCGTAGTGTAGTGTAGCGTAGCGTAGTGTAGTGTAGCGTAGCGTAGCGTAGTGTAGTGTAGTGTAGTGTAGTGTAGTGTAGTATAGTAGTACCTAAGTGCGGCCAGCGACCGCACATATATGTAGCTAGTCTAGGTTCTAGAATTACATTTGCAAGGTTAATGACATGACAGAGTATATAATCGAGGGCGCTATAATCACCTTCTCTCGTCGCTAGCTTTGTTTCCTAGCTGTTCTTGTTTCATGCATGGTCTTCCTCGTCACCGCCCCGCTCTAGTTTTTTACGTGTTTTTGCGTGTTTGTGTGTGTGGCTGTGAGAGTTTGTGGGTATAGTTTGGTGAGTGGCTGGGGTGGGTGGGGTGGGGGGGGGGAGTATTTTCGAGACGCGGGATTGGATCGTTTCAATTATAGATGGGAACCGCGAGAAATACCGAATGAATTTATCGTGATTCCGGGAATGTGTAATATCCCATGTCCTATCCGAAGAAGTATAATGTAAGATAAAGAGAGTATATAAGTATAAGATTAGATTACAAGAGTATAAGATAAAGAGAGTATTTAAGTATAAGATAAGAGTAGTATAAGAGTACAAGATAAGAGTATAAGATAAATAGAGTATATAAGTATAAGATAAGATTACAAGAGTATAAGATAAGAGTATAGTATAAGATCCGAATTCCCTAATACTATGTTATTTCGTTGGGATTTGACTGGGAAATTACACGTATTTTCTCTACGCGTGACTCAAGGAATCTACCCCCGGCCCCCTCTTCCCCCCCTCTCTCTCTCTCTCTCTCTCTCTCTCTCTCTCTCTCTCTCTCTCTCTCTCTCTCTCTCTCTCTCTCT
>NW_014578602.1:61615-62981 GCF_000485595.1 Priapulus caudatus
AGAGAGAGAGAGAGAGAGAGAGAGAGAGAGAGAGAGAGAGAGAGAGAGAGAGAGAATTAATGTGTGTGAGAGCACCGAGCGATCTAGTGCACTATAATTGCGCATCACCGGGACTTCCAACCCTTCTAGATCTCTCACGCAAAATTTAGTCTTACCCAAATTCAATTATGTCTGCCGGGGGAATCGGAGCACTGGCGCCGAGCGCTGCATTTCAATTCGCTTAACGCCCGACAAAGACGACGGCGCCTGTCTAAGATAGACGGGAAACAACCGTCCTATTTCCTATAGTTATAACTCCCCGGAAGGAGACGATCGCGCCAGTCTACGACGGTCGGCGGCGTCGTTTATAATTCTACGAAATTGAAATTACGTGCGTTTGCCGGAGGAAATTATCGCCTATATTAATTTTATTAACGTTGTTGGTGTAACGTAACGCGTTTAGAATAACACATCCCCCTGGCATAGAATCGATCGAGATCTGTCTTGTATATCAAGTTTACCTCCCCGCTAAATCACGCATCGCCGAAGGGTATACCCCCCGAAAAAAACACAGAGAAGCTCGCAAACCCATAGGGGACACGAGACTGTGAGTTTTTTTACGAGATGAAATTACGGCGGTGTGTATTACGTGTGCTTTTCCGAATAATCTATAAATAATTTCAGATTCGCTCGCGTTTGCTTACTTGAGCCGGTCAGGGAATGCGACGTCATCGTGATGTAATTTTGTTGTGACGTCATCGTGCCTTTGATCAACCGATCCTGGAAGGAAAGCAACGTGCGTAGGGTAAATACGGTTATTTTGCAGAAAATATAGACTTTGAAGTGTTTGATTGAATCGAACTCGCTCATCACTGCCTTCTCCGTATCACCCCTCCTCCCCCACCCTCATGCATTCTCCCTTGCATACCTCCTCTCTTATCCTCATGCTATCCCTGTTTTTTTTCCGTCGCATCCTCTCCCTTTCTTCCTCTGCCTCCCTCCCGCTCCCTCGTACCTCTCCTCATTTTTCCCCTGCCACCCCTTCTTCTCCCTCAAACCCCTCCTTTCCTCATCCGTCACCACTCTCCCCTCCCTCGTACCCCTTCTTCCTCCTCCCTCCTCTCTCTCTCGCGCTCTCTTTCTCGCTTCTGCCTTACTACCTATTTCTCCTCCCCCCTCCTCCATCCTCTCTCCTTTCCCTCTTTTCACTCTCCTCTCCTCTTCCTTCCTCTCCCTCTACCGCCTCCTCCCTCTCCCCTCCTCTCCCTTTCCCCTTTTCTCACTCTCCTCTCCTCCTCCTTCCTCTCGCTCTCCTCTCCTCCTCCTTCCTCTCGCTCTCCTCTCCTCCTCCTTTCTCTCGCTCTCCTCTCCTCCTTCTTTCTCTCGC
>NW_014578602.1:66818-67233 GCF_000485595.1 Priapulus caudatus
GTGTGCGTGCGTGCGTGCGTGCATGCGTGCATGCGTGCGGCGTTTACCGGCAATGTTGTAATGTAGCGGATTTCTCACCGATCTTCGTTCAGGAGGCGCGCGTGTGCGAGTGTTCGTGCGTATGTGCGCGCGCGTGCGTGTATGCACACCCCGAATAAAAACGGGAATAAAGTTTTTATTATAATAATAAGTATAACAATGCTAAAAAAGGAACTAAAACTTCCTGCAAGAGTCGAGAGTTGACATAACCGCAGTACTGAGTAAATGTGTACGACGTATCTATATTATTTAATGAATAGTTACTACTAAGGACGAACCACAAAATCAATGAAAAGTAATTAAATACATAAATAAACAAACAAATAAATAAATACATACATACATACATAAATAAATAAATAAATAAATAAATAAA
>NW_014578603.1:0-5405 GCF_000485595.1 Priapulus caudatus
GTGTGTGTGTGTGTGTGTGTGTGTGTGTGTGTGTGTGTGTGTGAAAGAGAGAGAGAGAGAGAGAGAGAGAGAGCGAGGGCAATTTAGCGAAAGATAATAAGAGAGAGCTCGCAGCTAGGAGAGAAAAACAGTGAGAGAGAGAGAGAGAGAGAGAGAGAGAGAGAGAGCAAGCAAGAGACGTTACGACAGTAGGAACAGACAGTACGAAATTAAGCAGCATGGCCAGGCATGTAACTACTGCCAGGAAGCAGCATGGCCAGGCATGTAACTACTGCCAGGAAGCAGCATGGCCAGGCATGTAAGGCTACTGCCAGGGAAGACAGCTGGGCCAGGCATGTTAATACTGCCTGGAAGCTGGCCATGAACAGGCAGTTGTCAACTAACTGCCACGGCAAGCAGCTAATGACCAGATTGTAACACGTGGCACAGGAGAGCGAGCGATGATATGGCCAGGCCATGAATTTCTCTCGCCAGCGGATCAGCAGCATAGGCCAGGCCATACTTGGTACAACTACTGCCCTGGAGGCAGCAGTCATGGCCAGGCATGTAACTTACTGCCCTTTGGGATCATAGCAGCATGGCCAGGCATGTAACTACCGCCTGGAGCGCAATTGACCAGGTGTGCATGTAAACTACTGCCCAGGAGGCAAGTGGCCGAGGCCTGCACGCATGTATCTACCTGCCAGGAAGCCAGGCGGATCCAGGCATGTAACTACTGCAGAGGAAGCTGCATGGCGCCAGGCATGGTAACTACAGTGCCAGGAAGCAGCAATGGCCAGGCAGTGTAACTACTTGGCCTTGGAAAGACGGCGATGGCCAGGCATGTATCTTACTCTGCAGGAAGCAGCTGGCCAGGTCCATGTAACTACGCAGGAAGCAGAGCGTGGCCAGGCAGTGTTAACTTACTGCATGGAAAGCAGCATGATGGAACACTCAGGCATGTATTCTACTGCCAGGGGATACGCCGCAGCAATGGGCCAGATTGATAACTTACTGCCAGGCGAAGCAGCCTGGCCAGGCAGAGCTATAAGCGGTGTAACTACTGCCAGTGCGAAGCAGCCTGGCCAGGCTATTAGTAGATTCTTACATGCTCCCTGAAGCAGCATGGCCAGGCAGTGTAACTACTGCCAGGAAGCATCATGGCCAGGCAATGTAACTGACGTGCAGGGAAGCGAGCCTGGGCCAGACATGTATCTACTGCTTGGAGCAGCGATGGCCAGACATTGTAACTACTGCCAGGACGAGCTAGCATGGCCATGCTCGCTAACTGACTTGCCAGGAGGTAGAGCCAGCATGGCCAGGCATGTAAGCTACATCCAGGATTAGCCGCGATGGCCAGGCATGTACTACTTGCCAGGAGAGCAGCCATGTGCAGGCGATGTAACTGACTTGCCAGGAAGCAGCATGGCCAGACATGTAACTACTGCAGGAAGGCAGCATGGCCAGGCATGTAACTTACTGCCCAGGAAGCCAGCAGGCCAGGCATGTAACTACTGCACAGGAAGAGCATGGCCAGGCCCATGATAACTACTGCCAGGAAGCAGCGATGGCCAGGCATGTTTAACGTACTGCCAGGGAAGCAGCATGGCCAGGCATACGCGCGTGTAACTACTGCCAGGATATGGTAAAGCAGCTTTATGGCCAGGCATGATAACTTATCTGCCATGCGCGCAGCCATATGACTCTGGCACTCGCTGACTTTACTGCAACCAGAGAATGTTTTGCAGCTATGGCCAGGCAGTTGCTATACTAACTGCGCAGGCAAGCTGCGATCGCAGTCTCAGTACTGTACCTACTGCTCGGAAAAGCTGCGAATGGGCCAGGCATGTAACTACTGCCCAGGAAGCAGCATGGCGCAGGCATGTAACTACGTGCCTTGAAGCAGCGATGGCCAGGCATGTATCTACTGCCAGGCAAGCAGCATGGCCAGGTGCATGTAACTGATGCCAGGAAGCAGCATGACCAGGCATGTAACTACTGCCAGAAGGGAAGCAGCAAATTGGTCGCAAGCCATGTAACTTCTGCCATGGAAGCAGGTCATGGCTCAGGCAACTTGTATGAATAAACCTACATGTAGAGAGAAAGCGCGAGCATGCGCCAGAGCACTGTAACTAACGCCTGGAAGCCGTGCATGGCCAGGCATGTGTATACATATTTGCCTGTAGAATATTAGCCAGTCAGAATGGCCCAGGCATGTAACTACTGCTATCCAAGTAGTAGCCAGCTCGATAGGAACCACAGAGTACTGTAACTAACTGCACTTGAGAAGCAGCATGCCAGGCATGTAACTTACTGCTGGAGAAGCGGATTAGACCGTTATGGCCCAGGTACATTTACGCATGCATAAACTAATGACTGCACCGAGGAAAGCAGCATGGCAGGCATGTAACTACTGCAGGAAGCCAGCATGACCAAGGCATGTAACTACTGCCAGCGAAGCAGCATGGAGGCATGTAACTACTGCCTGGAAGCAGCATGGCCACGGCATGTAATCTACTGCAGGAAGCAAGCAATGGCCAGGCATGTAACTTTACTGCAGGAAGCGCATGGCCAAGGATGTAACTACTGCCACGGAAGCAGCATGGCAGGCATGTAGACTTTACTGCCAGGAAGCAGCGATGGCCATGCAGGGCATGTTAACTACTGGCCCAGGAGAGCAGCCATGCACCATGCATCGTAACTTACTGCCGGAAGCAGCATGCCAGGCCGCATGTAACTTACTGCCGGATGGAATCAGCATGGCAGCGCATGCTAACTACTGCCAGGAAGCAGCATGGGCCATGCAGGCAATGTAACATTTGACTGCCAGGAAGCAGGGCATGGCCGCCAGGATGTAACTAGTCTGACACGAGGAAGCAGGCATGACCAGGCATTGTAACTACTGCCTGGGAAGCGAGCATGGACCAGTGCATGCTAAACTACTGCCCTGGAAGCCAGCAATGGCCGGCATGTATCTACTGCATGAGCAGCATGGGCCAGGCATGTAAACTATCTTGCCAGGAAGCAGCATGGCCAGGCCATGTAACTACTGGCCTGGCGAGCAGCAGTCGGCCAGGCATTGTACTATGTCCAGGCGAAGCGAGCGATGCGCCATGCCAGGCATGTAACTACTCCCAGAAGGCAGCATGGCAGGCATGAAACTACTGCCAGGAAGCAGCATTTGACCATGCAATGTAACTTACTGCCTGGAAGCAGCCATGACCAGGCAGGTGTAAACTATCTGCCTGGAGCTAGCATGGCCAGGCACTGTATCCTTACTGCATGAAGGCAGCGATGGCCAGGGCACTGTAACTACTGCAGAAGCAGCATGACCATGCATGTTAACTACTGCTGGGAGGAGCAGCATGACCACGCATGTAACTACTGCACAGGCAAGGCGGAGCGATGGCCAGGCATGTAACTACTGCCGAGGGAGGGGCATGGCCAGGCATGTAACTTACTGCCCCATGGCCAGTCAGCATGGGCCAAATGTAACTACTGCCTGGAGCAGCATGGCCGAGGCCATGTAGACTACTGCAGGGAGCAGCATGGGCCAGGCATGTAAAAACTAGCTGCCAGAAGCAGCATGGACCAGGGTGTAAACTACTGCCAGGAGGCAGCATGGGGCCAGGCAATGTAACTACTTGCCAGGGCGAAGCAAGCATGGCCAGGCATGTTAACTACTGCCTGAAGCCAGCGATGGCAGACGATGTAACTTACTTTTTTTTTGGGGGCGGCGGGCCCCCTAGGGGGGGGGAGAGAGCAGGCAATGGCACATGCGATGGGCATGTAACTACTGCCAGGAAGCAGCATGACCAGGCATGTAACTACTGCCAGGAAGCAGCATGGCCAGGCATGTAACTACTGCCAGGAAGCAGCATGGCCAGGCATGTAACTACTGCCTGGAAGCAGCATGGCCAGGCATGTAACTACTGCCGGGGGCCGACGCTCGTCTCACGCGAGAAAACCGACGAAGGGGAAAAACTTGAGTCTCATGCACGTCTGTACGTAAGTCATTCATTGCACGTCTGTACTTGCGCGCGTGTGCTAACTCCTGGCTACGCGGTGGAGGGAGGGGGTACCAAGTCAAGCCCACCACCCCCCCCCTCCGGCTGCTAATATATACTCCCTCGTAAATGTGCGTTCCATTTGAACGGCATTTCTCTTTCCGGCTATTTCAAAGGGCACGGAAAAACTATTTCAAGAGGATGCATGAAGACACGAGCCGTGTCTGAAGCGCTGTAGTGCAACCATCGAAATATATAGAAACACTATAGTTACGTATATTAGTCTGGTACGTGTCTAACAAGTACATGATTTGCATGAGTTCAACATTCATAAAATCAGGAGTGAATAATAATCGATATTATTCAATAATATGATATAATAATGTGATTCATAAATAATAATTTGATTAATAAATAATAATGTAATTAATTCATATATAATGCATGTGATTAATAATTAATCTATTAATATTCACTCCTGATAAAATTAACATGCTGAACCTCGCATGCAAGTCTGCTACCAGATATATATAGCTTTTCCCCGGGAGAGATATCTTTCCTAAGAGCTGTTCTCTGTGCGGTGCTACAGTACTACTCTAGAACTAATCTGTGACGTCAGTAAACCTGATTACGCTCAATATAGCCTCAGACCTCAGTTCGTAGAATCTCGCAAGCTCACATTAATGTAATAGTAATAACCGTAAGCGGTTCTAATAATGATAATAACAATAAAAATAATTTAATAATAATAATAATAATAACAATGAAGATCATTATAATAATATCAGGAGTGAATAATAATAGATTATTATTCCTATCATTATTATTCACGCTTGGTAATATTAATTCAATGTTATCAATAACAATCATTATTGTTACATCATTGAGCCCAAATGCAGAACCAGCGAAATAAAGAGAGAGAGAGAGAGAGAGAGAGAGAGAGAGAAAAGGAGAGGACGATAGAGGGTGAAAGATAGAAGTGAGAGAGAGAGAGAGAGAGATCCCTCTCTCTCTCACACACACACACTCTCTCTCTCTCTTTCTCTCTCTCTCTCTCTATCTCTCTCTCTCTCTCTCTCTCTCTCTCTCTCTCTCCCTCTCTCTCCACCACACTTGCTCTGCCTCTCTTGCCCCGCTTACTGCTGCCGCTGGTTGCATGGTGGTGCGGCTGCTACGCGTGCCTTGGTCAGCTGCATCATGAGCTATAGTCACGGGGTAAGAGCAGCTCTCTCTCTCTCTCCCTCTCTCTCCACCACTCTTTCTCTTCCTCTCTTGCCCCGCTTACTGCTGCCGCTGTTTGCATGGGGGTGCGGCTGCTACGCGTGCCTTGGTCAGCTGCATCATGAGCTATAGTCACGGGGTAAGAGCAGCTCTCTCTCTCTCTCTCCCCCTCTCTGTTTCACTAGCTCTCTCTCTCTC
>NW_014578603.1:10444-13196 GCF_000485595.1 Priapulus caudatus
ACTCACGCTCACGCTCACGCACACACACACCACACACGCACGCACGCACGCACGCACGCACGCACGCACGCACGCACGCACACACACACACACACAACACACATACATTACCGGTGTCGATGTCGCTCCCAGACCGTCGCTCGTAGCGTCGTTCGTCGCCCAGCCGACTGTACAGCAAGACGACGACGACCAGCGTCAACGTCGGCAGCAAGCAGACGACCAGTTGTCGCCGACGCTGCTGCTGCTGCAGGCGACAGCATGCAGCAACCGACGCCATGCTGTATTGACTCGCTCTCAGGGACGCATGCACACAGGCGCCGCACACATCTTAATTGTAGTTGTAGTATCTTGTATCTTGGAATTCCCTCTCTTGTATTTCACAAGGCACTCGATTCTTGGAAGTGCGGAGATTATCTAAAGAAAAGGGAGATTAGTATACCGCCTCCAGTTCTTTACATATTAGTGTTTCTAATCACCAAAATTTTCCGTACATAATCTACTGCTGGAACCGGTAAACCACAATGAACACAGTAGAGCAGAGAGAGAGAGAGAGAGGGGCAGAGAGAGGCGGGTCCCACAGCAGTATACTGTGTGTTCTCCCTCTCTCACGCGCACGCACGCTCGCTCGATTACCATCACACAGTAAAACCTAGGAGAGGCAGCTAGCTAGGCGCCGATACGGATGGCCGCCGCGGTGCGCATGCGCGTACGCACGCGCCGGTGAGCGGGCGTGCTGTCGGCATGGTAGCGTGTGTGTGCCAGTGTTGTAGGTCTCGAGGCCAGTCTTGGCTTCGAGACCGGCCTCGAGACCGGCCTCTAGACCGTTTTTCTTGGCCTCGGTCTCGAGGCCAGTCTTGGCTTCGAGACCGGCCTCGAGACCGTTTTCCTTGGTCTCGGTCTCGGTCTTGGCCTCGGAGTGCAATGACTCGGACTCGGACTCGGACTCGGACTCGGACTCGGACTCGGACTCGGACTCGAGCCCTCCGGACTCGAGGACTCGGGTCGAGGCCACTACATACATAGTACACAACTTTACATATTGTACCACGCCGTTTCCAAGAATTTAAAACAAAAACTCCTAGGTTTTCTAAATACACGGCCTAATCTTGTAACGTTTTCAATGGCTCGATTAGTATTCTTGTCCCTTTGGTTTGAATCTGCTGTCACTTCGTCCCTTTGCCCTTTTTCTCCCACTTCTTTCTCTTCTTCTACCACTTCGAAGGTACTAGCACTCTCTCATTTGGTTCAACAAGCCGTGTCATTCTCGTAAAACACAAATGGATCCGTTATTTTGACACGTTTCGTATGACTCGTGTCTCTGTGTTTTCGGCTGACTATACACTTTCGAATGTTTACGATGCACTGTTGCGATTTTTTCCCGTGATGTTCCTTTAATGTAACGAGCATGTACTTTCAAGAGTAATTTACTCAAGGAAAGATTCTGTTCAGACAGTTGTTGTTGAGAGTTTTTATGCACTATGCATTATAATCATTTATACATAGTACAAAAATACATGACTGTATGCAGTGATTGCTTCATTCGCATTGTTCTCTTGTTAATTAAACTTTGTACATCAAACTTTGCTTGTTTATGATTACTCATCGCAGCAATCGCAAGGCAGCTAATACAGTGTATACGCGCATTACATACATTGTATAAATCGACAAAATGATGACTTACGCGTAATTGTCGTCATTTTCCTAAGTCGACACAAATATGCTGGTCCCAAAAGTGTCGACTTATGCAAGTTTTACTGTACTTTCTATTTCATGCAAACAAGTGACAGATCCAGAGGGCAGGAGACACACCCCCCCTCCATTTTTGAACAAACACATACATAGAAGTGAGTGGCCTTGTTGGACTGTGCCCCTTTTTTTTTATTAAAACTGGACTCGGACTCGGACTCGGGTGGTGTGGACTCGGACTCGGGTGGTGTGGACTCGGACTCGGACGCGGACTCGGGTGGCGCGGACTCGGACTCGAACTCGGACTCGGGGGGTGCGGACTCGGACTCGGACTCGGACTCGGGGGGTGCGGACTCGACTACAACACTGGTGTGTGCGCGTGCGGGGGGCGTGATTTTTTTTCCTAGGATAATCAAGAACATAAGGCTATAATGAGCGCTGCCATTGGTTGAGCTTGTTTCGTCGCTCAATGACGTCACAGTGTCGTCATATTCATAGCACATCCAAAATCCATAATTCTAATAACCCTGAATAGCCGAACGAGTACAGCACGACATCACGGGTGAAAGGTTGTTGGATTGAATATCCAATCCGTTTAACAATTTTTTTTCCAATTAACGCAAATATTTACATGATTTATTTACAACAATTTAATAACAACAATTAATTTTTACAACAATTAAAAATTGTTTAATAATTAATAAATTAATTGTTTAACAAATAATTTTTCATATATTTTTTAAAATAGGGTTAGGGTTTAGGGTTAGGGTTAGGGTCACAATGCACCATAAAACAGGAGTTTGAGTCACGTGATTTGTATCAACCAATGGCAGCGCTCACTAAAGCCCTATGTTCTTGATTATCATAGGGAAAAAAATCATGCGTGCGGGGGGTGAGAGAGAGGAGGAGGAAGAAAATTATCAGGAGTTAATAAAGACAAATTTGTCTTTATTAACTCCTAATATTATGTATATATGGTGTGTGTGCGCGCGCGCGCGTACGTGTGTGTGTGTGTGTGTGTTGTGTGTGTGTGTGCGTGTGTGTGTGTGTGCGTGTGTGTGTGTGT
>NW_014578603.1:13206-15008 GCF_000485595.1 Priapulus caudatus
TCTCTCTCTCTACTCTCTCTCTCTCTCTCTCTCTCTCTCTCTCTCTCTCTCTCTCTCTCTCTCTCTCTCTCTCTCTCTCTCACACTCGCCTTCCCTACTCTCTCCTCTCCTCTACCCCCTCCATCTCTTCCCTTCTCTCTCTCTCTCCTCACTTCCTTTCACCCTATCTCTCTCTCCATCTCCCTCTATCCCTCATCTCTTTCTCCTTCTCTCTCTCTCTCCTCACTCCCTATCTCTCTTTCCTCTCTCCCCCGATCTCTCCCCCCCCCCCTACTCTCTCTCTCTCTCCTCACTCTCTCTCTCTTCCCCTTCTCTCTCCTCTATCTCCCATGGCGGGTCAGCCCAACACCTCACAGCTGTCTCCGATGGATTTCAGGCCGCAGTAAAACACGCTGAGATGTAAACATTCACAATACCGCACCGCCTATACATCGGAGAAACACTAGCTGCATACAGACGAGACTCAGTATTTATGAACTTCGGTATTTGCGAGATACCGAATCTGAGACAAATTCGCGACTTACTCCACCCGAGCGTTCACACACTGTTTCGCGGCTTCAGAAATGCCGTATTTGCGTTCAGTTGCGTTCAGCCGAGAGAAATACGCGGTCCAAGAGATTCGGAATTTCTTAAGCACGAGAAGTAATTCGGCATCTGGGAAGCCGCTTATTTCAACAAATACGGAATCTATTTCGATTCCGTATTTTGTTGGACCGCGCATTTTAGCCTCGTGCGAACACTATAAATACCAAATTTCTTGCTCCGTGTGAACGCGGCTACTGGCACTGTATTGAGACGAGAAAGAGGATTTTCCCAGTGTGATAGGTAAAAATGCAATTGCAATTTACAAGGTCCCAGATAATTAACTAAACGAGTAGGAATTAGGCCTAAAGCAATCTCGAGGCGAGATTTGGAAGCGGAACTCAAGAAGAAGGACTACATCTGGACGGAAATGGAGCGGAAGGCGACTAACCGAGCGACATGGAGGGAGTTCGCAAACGACCTATGTCGCCCAGGAGACAGGGTTACAGAGAGAGAGAGAGAGAGAGAGAGAGAGAGAGAGAGAGAGAGAGATAGAGAGAAATAAAATTATAATCAAAAGCATTCTCGCGTCTCGATTGACTTCTATTCCTGATACACGAAATAATTCATCTGCACGGTATTTTTCGGGTATGCATATAATTAAAATGGTCCAATATCTCACGCTTCCCCCAAAGGTTCCCCTTCTTATATACAAATATAGATGCAGGTAACCTTGCTACTCAGGTTGAATTCGATTTCTACGAATATCCTCGTTCCAGTATGCTGCGATCATCACAGCAACAGATGCCGCCAAGTGTAATTAAACAAAACAATACTAATTATTAATTAAGCGTTAATTACGTATGCAAGTAACCGTGCCGTCAGGGGACTTGTACCAATAACTTAGCGGTAGCTTATCTAATTATCTCTCTGACTGACTGACAGACTTGACTGTTATCTATATTTTCTATATAAAAATCTACTCCTGTCTCTACATACGACCAAGAGTCCATAATAGGAAAGTCCATTCGTCCATTTTCTATTACGGACTGTTGATAACCAGTTTTTTTTAGAAGTCAATGCTGTTGTAAAAAAAAAAAAACACGAAAGATTGCCGAATCATTATATTTTCTGTTCACTCAATTACCGCAACACTAAGTTACAATTGCATTACTTGGAGTTACGTATATCTCAAAGATCCCTCCTGCCCCCGCCTGCTTCCTTACATCCTTGCCACACCGTCTAACATTGTTTCTTACAATTTACAGTCGACACTCACG
>NW_014578603.1:15768-20014 GCF_000485595.1 Priapulus caudatus
CCACAGGCCACTTGAAGCGTTCAATAACATATAATGCTAGACTAAAATAGCCGAAATCTATTTACTACCAAATTCTTAATGTTTCTATACGCCTATAGGCTTACTCTCTTTCACCTATATTGCCCAACATTCCTTAAATTCCGTCATAATCCTACGTCCAACGTACGCTGCGCATGCACTTGCTCTTCGCGCGCGACTGCTTGCACGCTTACACTAATATGATATAGGTATATATATATTACTATATATACTATATATAGTACTATACTAGTACTATACTAGTACTATATTATATAAATATATATACTATATATTTAACTGTCACTGTGCAGCGTGAGGAATGGCGCCGTAGTGTGTGCTGCATAGGCATTTACACGAAATTTACCAGCGCAAACTTTCGGCCAATAATTAGGTGAAGAAGTATAGAAAACATTAAGAATTTTGTCAGTACTACTACTAGTACTTAGATTTGGTATTTATTTAGCATTATATTTTATTGGAACGCTTCAAGTGCCTGTGGTTGATACGATCGACTAAACCCCTATGATCAAATTACCCCCACATTCTAGTCTGCAGCTATAAGTGTAATTAAACAAAACAATACTAACCGCTACATTAAACAATACTAAGCGTTAGACGCGTGCAGGTGTGTCTATATCATAACCACATAACTGCCGTCAGGGAACTTGTAGCAAGAACCTGTAGTCTTGTCTAATAAATTACGTCGCTGCCGGCTGGCCCACGCGGCAACCAAACCGCCGTTTTAGTTTAAACTAGCTGTCCCTATCGGGGAAGGGTGCGTGAAACGCGAAAGAGAGGGAGAATAAGGGGATGGTGGAGAGGGAATGCACAATAAGGGGGTGGCGGTGCATGGGGTGTGGGCGTGCGCGTGTGCCCCAGGCTTGCGTCGACCCACGCTGGATCGCATTCTCGTTTCTCACACCCGCTTCTAGTCTGAGCTACAGCCACACACGATCACGAAATGTATACGTTTCGACACACCGGAAATGAATTCAGTCGACTATAGCGTGCTAGCTATGCTACGCGAAAGGTGCAGCCGTACGCATGTGAAGTTGTGTATGTTAATAGTGTATGTTAATTGTGTGTTTGTTCAGGCGTGTATAATATAGACTGTATATTGACTGCCACACTCCTAAATTGATGTATATATACACCTGTGTGTCCAGGCGTAGCCTGCGGGGGGGGGCAGCTGACCCTCTAGATTTGTGGAGCCAAAAAAAAAAAAAAAAAATTGCTTCACTAAAGGAGAATTTCGTAAAGTAGTCAGAATGAAACGCCTGTAACATGCCTACTCAAAGTGCCTCAAAATGACGTCAAATACCATCTCTCGATCTACATTTTCAGAATTTTGGGAGGGACCTCCAGCACCCCCCCCCCCCCCACCTATTTCTCACGCCCCTCCTTGAAACTCCTGGCATCCGGTCACTGCCCCATAGACATTTGCCTCAGCGCCTACGGCCCTGCGGCTTTGTTACAGTTACACGGGTACGCGTGCCAGCAGCGGATTTTATCAATGAACACTGCATGGCGCATATCTGTCGGTTAGAATGATTAATTCACTCTAATTTTCATGATGATTTAGGCATTAGACTACCATGTACTGCCCAACAGGTGCATGACACGCACACGCACGCACACACACACACACACACACACCACACACACCACACACTCACACACACACACACACACACACACACACACACACACACCACATACACACACACACACACACACACACACACACACACACACACACACCACACACATACACACACACACACGCACACACGCAAGCACGCACGCACGTACACACACACGCACACACACGCACACACACACACATACACAACCACATACATGCACACACACACACCACACACACACACACACACACACACACACACACACACACACCACACGCACACAAGCACACACACACACCACACACAACACACTCACATCCCACCCACGCACGCGACCGCACGCACACACACACACACACCCACACACCACAACACACAACACACAACCACACACACACACATACACACACACACACACACACACACACAACACACACACACACACACACACACGCGCGGCACACACACACACCACACACACACAACACACACACACCACACATACCATTACCGGTGTCGATGTCGCTCCCAGGACCGATCGCTCGTATCGTCGTTCGTCGCCCCACCGACTGTACAGCAAGACGACGACGAAACCAGGTCAACCGCGGCAGCGCAAGCAGAACGACCAAGTTGTTCGCCGACCACGCTGCTGACTCTGCATAGCTGCAGGCGACAGCATGGCAGCAACCGACGCCATGACTGTATTGACTCTCAGGGACGCCATGCACCACAGCGCCGCCACACATCTATAACTTGTAGTTGTAGATCTTGTATCTTGGAATTGCCCTCTCTTGTATTTCACAAGGCACTCATTCTTGAAGTGCGGAGATTATCTAAAGAAAAGCGGAGATTAGTTATACCGCCTCCAGTTCTTTACAGATTAGTGTTTTCTAATCACCAAATTTTCCGTACATAATCTACTGCCTGGCAAACGGCTAATCCGACTCACCGATAACAGATCACGAATGTTGATTATATCACATCGTCATTAACACACACACACACACACACACACACACACACACACACACACACACACACACACACACACACACAACACACACTAACGAACGCTCGCACGCGCTCGCACACGTGCACAAACGCGCGTGCGCACGTACACGCACGTAGACCGACACCGACGCACGCACACACGCACGCACGCACACACGTAAGCAAACCATGCGATTTCTTCACGTTTATTGTACGCCTCTTTCTACTAATTTATGGGAATAAAACATTGCATGACTTTTGCATAATTGACAAGAACAGAAACCTATAGAAGCATAATAAATTTTATTACAAAGATAATAAAGAGCGAATGAAAACACACCGTCTCTCGTCATTGTAACATGGAAACTACACACCGCCATCACTAAGCAACAGCTTTAGCCACGTCTGCATTATGTATCATTGTATCATGTATTATTAATATTTATTAAATCATTTATTTATTCAGTCATTTATTAATTAAATTATTATTTGCTTATTCATGGCTACGTCAGCAGCTACGACCCGCGCCGCGCACATGAGTGTACATCGTGCGTGCATGCATGAGTGTGTGCGTGCGTGCGTGTTCACGTACACGTGCGTGCGTTCGTGCGTGTGTGTGCAGGTACACGTGCGTGCAAGCGTGCGCATGCACATATACGTGCGTGCGTGCGTGTGCACGTACACCTGCGTGCATGCGTGATTGCGTGCGTGCGTGCGTGCGTGCGTGCGTGTGCACGTACACGTGCGTGCATGCGTGCCTGCTTGCGTGTGCACGTGCGTGTGTGCGCGCGTGTGCAGGTACATGTTCGTACGTTCGTGTGCACGTCCACGTGTGTGCGTGTGCACGTACACGTTCGTGCATGCGTGCGTGTGCACGTACACGTGCGTGCATGCGTGCGTGTGTGCGTGCGTGTGCACGTACACGTGCGGGCATGCGTGCATGCGTGTGTATGCGTGCGTGCGTGTGCAGGTACACGTGTGTGCATGCGTGCGTGCGTGCGTGCGTGCGTGTGTGTGCACGTACACGTGTGTGCGTGCGTGCATGCGTGTGCACGTAGACGTCCGTGCGTGCATGCGTGTGCACGTAGACGTCCGTGCGTGCATGCGTGTGCACGTAGACGTCCGTACGTGGGTGCGTGTACACGTACACGTGTGTGCATGAGTGTGTGCGTGCGTGTGCACGTACACGTTCGTGCGTGCGTGTGTACGTACACGTGCGTGCGTGCGTGCGTGTGCACGTACACGTGCGTGCGTGCGTGTGTGCATGTGTACCTACACGTGCGTGCATGCGTGCGTGCGTGCGTGTGCACGTACACGTGCGTACATGCGTGCCTGCGTGCGTGTGCACGTACACGTGCGTGCATGTGTGCGTGTGTGCGTGCGTGCGTGCGTGTGCACGTACACGTGCGTGCGTGTTTGCGTTCGTGTGCACGTACATGTACACGTGTGGGCGTGCGTGCATGTGCACGTACAAGTGCGTGTACACGTACACGTGCGTGCATGCATGCGTGCATGCGTGCGTGCGTGCGTGTGAACTTACACGTGCGTGCGTGCGTGTGTGTGTGTGTGTGTGTGTGTGTGTGTGTGTG
>NW_014578603.1:23018-28026 GCF_000485595.1 Priapulus caudatus
GGTGGTGGTGATGGTGGTGGCGGTGGGGGTGACTGCGGCAGCAACGGCGGAGGTGGTGATGGTGGTGGTGATGGTGGTGGCGGTGGGGGTGACTGCGGCAGCAACGGCGGAGGTGGTGATGGTGGTGGTGATGGTGGTGGCGGTGGGGGTGACTGCGGCAGCAACGGCGGAGGTGGTGGAAGTGGCGACATATTTTTCCATGTTATGTGAAATTGTCCAAGTACCAAAAAGTGTTGTACATGTGTTTATGTTGCTGACGTCACCGGAACGTCAGCAATTCCTGGAATTATTAACCCTCTCACTCCGACCTATGTGGGGAATTGCGTTTCCTCACCCACGCGTTTTTGTTATTTCCTGAAGTCAAGTCATCGGTTCTTCACTGTCACGCATGTATATAATTATACGATACATACAGTTCAATTAAATCCTTCCCGCGCCTTCGTATGCATAGCGTATAGCTACAGGCGCATAAGGCTGTGCAGCCCGTGCTTAATCTTATCAAATTTTGCACAAGGGAGAGATAGTGATCCGCTAGAGGGCGCGTTAAATGCTAACAAAAACGGCTCTGATTGGCTAATTTTGTCTTTTATTTATTTTATTGTTTATTATTTTTGGATAATTTTGTTTTATTTTAGAATTAGGGATAGGGTTAGGGTTAGAGTTAGGGTTAGGGTCAGGATTAGGGTTAGGGTTAGGGTTAGGATTAGGGTTAACTGATTTCTATATCCACAACATATTTCTATATTCACTATCTCTCCCCTGAGACCTACTAAATTTTATCTCCGTTTCTGTAACCCTGAGGCAGCTGCTTTCCCAGTAAATGCTACAGTAGGGGGTTAGTCCACTGGTAGCACTGCGAGTTAACTTGTCACACTCTTAGTCTATCTCTGTTTGCTGAATGCTAAGCAGAGAAGCCGTATGTACCATTTGTGTAAACTTACGTCAGAACTAGCATGGAGCAACAACAATGATGAAAATAAAACACGTTTATTTTAATTATACAAATGCCTTTTCACCAACTGAGCACTTTTTCTCCTGCTCACTTATAGAATTGCGCTCTTTGTTTCTTCCCAAAATGTTTTTTTGTTTCTGTTCAGTTGCATGAAATATTTAACTACAACTGTGTTAATTACATAATGTTTATATTTTAAGGCACGATTTGGTCGTTGTACGGGTATTAGTCTGCTAGTATATATAGTTTGCATATGTGTTTGTCCGTGCGTGCGCGCGCGCGTGTGTGTGTGTGTGTGTGTGTGTGTGTGTGTGTGTGTGTGTGTGTGTGTGTGTGTGTGCGTGTGCTGTGTGCTGTCATGTGTATCGCTGTATCGTGTGTACTCCGTCGACGCCGCTACTCGTTTGTTTATTGTATGTGTGTGTGAATGTGTGAGCTGTGTGCTGTGGGGGGGGGGGCGTGCGTGCGTCGTAAGTATATATATATACTATATATATATATATATATATATTATATATATATATATATATATCCTATATAGCATATACATATATAACCTGTGTATAATACGCGCATGACGTCACCGTTCTAGGACCACGTGCCGCAGCCGGAGTGCGCCATATTTGGCTTCATGCTTGCCGAGTTCATCACAGCGCAGAAACCTTGCATGGTGAACGTGATCGCTTTCAACTGCTTCATCCTCATCGTGTTTGGCAAGAAGCTGAGATTCGGACCGTACGACATGTGGCTTCTCCTGTGGACGTTCGGCGCACCATTTCTCGGTTCGGTCATCAACGTCTCTCTCGGGTATCTCGGACCGAACGGCGTCTTGTAAGTTTTTTTGGAGAAGACGGTTTGTTGGAGTTTCGTTGGGAGCGCCTCGTTCGTCGTCGTCGTTGTCGTCGTCGTCGTCGTCGTCGTCGTTGTTGTTGTCAACGTCGTCGTCGTCATCGTCGTCGTCGTCGTCGTCGTCGTCGTTGTCGTCGTTCGGTCATCGTCGTCGTCGTCATTTTGATTATCATCAGTAGTATCATCATCCTCTTCTTCATCATCAGCATTATCATAATCAACATTAGCATCATTTACATTATGATCATCATCATTATCTTCCTCGTCGTTGTCATCATCATCATTATCAGCAGCAGCAGCAGCAGCAGCAGCAGCATCGTCAGCATCATCTCCACCATCAGCAGAAGCAGCAGCAGCATCCTCATCATCACCACCATCATCATCAGTATCCTCATCACCATCATACACGAGATCACTATCATCGTCATCATCGGCGTCGTTGTCGTCGCATTGTCGTCATCGTCGTCTTTGTCTTCTTCGTCATCATCGTTGTAGTCATCGTCATCATCAATCTTCGATAAGATAATAGCTCTTCTCTCATCTCGTTCCTCATCCTTTCTGTTTACATGTAGCCTCTATGGAGTCATAGTGGTATGTGTTTAGCGCTATAGTAACTGCGCCCGTATGTTTTCTTTTGTAGTGACAGGGCCCTGCGTGCTTTTACAGTGACCTGTGTGATTTACTCAGTAGTAACTGTTGTCTGTGTGCTTCTCTCTGTAGCTGTTACTTTGACGTAAAACTTGGAGCGCTGGCTGAAGGGCTGTGGTAACACGTCCTGTGTTTTTTACTCAGTAGTAACAGTCCTGTATGTTTCCTCTATAGTAACAGTCCTCTATGTTTCCTCTATAGTAACAGTCCTGTATGTTTTGCCTCTATAGTAATGCAGTCCTGTATGTTTTCCTGCTAATAGTAACAGTCCTCTATGTTTCCCTTCATAGTAAACAGTCCTCTATGTTTCCCTCTATAGTTAAGCAGTCCTCTATGTTTCCCTCTATACGTACCAGTCCTCTATGTTTTCTCCTCTATATACGTCGTCTATGTTTCCCTCTCATAGTAACAGTCCTCTATCGTTTTTTCCTCTATAGTAAGCAGTCCTGGCTATGTTCCCTCTATTAGTACAGTTCCTCTATGCTTTCCCTCTATAGTAACAGTCCTGTATGTCTTCCCTATAGTAACAGTCCTTATGTTTTTCTCTATAGTAACAGTCCTGTATGTTTGCCCTTCTATAGTAACAGTCTGTATGTTTCCGCTCTATAGTAACAGTCCTGTATGTTTCCCCTCTATAGTAACAGTGCCCTGTATGTTTCGACTCTATAGTAACAGTCGCTGTATGTTTCCTCTATAGTAACAGTCCTCTATGCTTTCTCTATAGTAACAGTCCTGTATGCTTCTCCTTCTATAGTAACAGTCCTGTAATGTTTGCCGCTCTAATAGTACAGTCCTGTGTGTTTCCGCTCTCATAGTAACAGTTTGTTGTCCCTCTATAGTAACGATCTCTATGTTTTCCTCTATAGTAAGCAGTCCTCGTATGTTTCCGCTCTATAGTAATCAGTCCCTGTATGTTTTCCCGTCTATAAGTAACAGTCCTGTATGTTTTCCGCTTATAGTAACAGTCTGTATGTTTCCTCTATAGTTAAGCTAAGTCCTGTATGTTTTCCTCTATAGTAACAGTCCTGTATGTTTGCTCTATAGTAACAGTCCCTGTATGTTTCGCCTCTATAGTAACAGTCCTGTATTTCCTCTATAGTAACAGTCTGTATTTTTCCTCTATAGTAATAGTCCGCTGTTCATGTTTTCCTCTATGAGTACATCCTGTATGTTTTCGCGCTCTATATAACTAGTCCTGCTAATGTTTTCCTCTATAGTATCATCGGCTGTAGTGCTTTCCTCTAATCAGTAACAGTTCTCTATGTTCGCTCTATAGTAACAGTCCTGTATGTTTTTCCTCTATAGTAACAGTCCTCTAATGTTTCCCTCTATAGTAACAGTCCTCTATGTTTTCCTCTATAGTAACAGTTCTATGTTTCCCTCTATAGTAACAGTCCTGCTATGTTTCAACTCTATATGTCAAGTCCTCCTATTTTCTTCTATAGTAAACAGTCCTGTATGTTTCCCTCTATAGTAGGATCCTGTATGTCCTCTATAGTAACAGTTCCCTGTATGTTGTCCTCTATAGTAACAGTCCTCTATGTTTTCCCTCTATAGTAACAGTCCTCTATGTTTTCTTAGTAAAGTCGCTGTAATGTTTCCTCATAGTGGCAGTCCTGTATGTTTCCTCTATAGTACAGTCGCTCTATGCTTTCCTCTATAGTAATACAGATCCTTCGTATGCTCCTTTACCCGCTGCTATAGTACAGTCCTCGTGTGCTCCTATTCTCCCTATCAGTAATAGTCCCTCCTAATGTTTCTCCCCCTTTTAGTAAAGCTCCTGTATGCTTTCCCGTTACTACGTAACAGTCCTGTAGATTGGTCCCTCTACTAGTAAACAGTCCTGTATGTTTTCCGCCTCCTAGGTAGTAAAAGTCCTGTATGTTTCACCACTCTCAATATCAACAGTCCTTTGTTTCTCTAGTCAGGTAATAGTCCCTGTATCGTTTCCCCTGCTATAATAACAGTTCTGTGTGGTTTATCTCGCGTAGCTGCGTTACTTGTGACGTGAAGCTTGCGAGCGCTGGCCGGTCATTTCCTACAACACCGTGCCCCTGCTTCGGTTGCTCGCCTCTCAGCACACTGCTCTAAACATCGCGACCACGTGGAAGCACCATTACGTAACCAGGCGCTACGCAGATTCAAGGTGAAGACTTAATAATCCCGTAACCCATAGCACACCCAGGCGATCAACAGGTGAATACAGAACTCCCCGTGACCGATAGCAACCATGCCGCCTGCAATTAAGGTCGAGAAACAATGCCCGTGACCATCAGCAACCAGGCGCCTGCCCAGATCAGGTGAAGATAATAATCCCCGGTAACACATAGCAAACCAGGGGCTCAACGTGAGATAACAAATCCCCGGTGACCATACAACCAAGCCGCTGCAGATCAAGAGTCGAAGATAACATCTACCCGTGAAACCATAGGCAACCAGGCGCTGCCTCAAGGGAGATACACCATCTCCGTGCACCATGGCAACCAGGCACTGCAAATAAGTTCAGCTAACCATGACCCTTTACCTTGACTGACCTTCTCTCTCTAAAGCTACTCGTCC
>NW_014578603.1:31623-33145 GCF_000485595.1 Priapulus caudatus
TGTTTCCCTCTATAGTAACAGTCCTGTATGTTTCCCTCTATAGTAACAGTCCTGTATGTTTCCCTCTATAGTAACAGTCCTGTATGTTTCCCTCTATAGTAACAGTCCTGTATGTTTCCCTCTATAGTAACAGTCATGCGTGTGTCCCTCTATAGTAACAGTTCCGTGTGTTTTATCTCGGTAGCTGTTACTTTGACGTGAAGCTTGGAGCGCTGGCCGGTATCTTCTACACCACCGTGCCCCTGCTCCTCGTGCTCCTGCTCAACACACTGCTCTACATCGGCACGTGGAAGAACATTCGCAACCAGGCGCTGCAGATCAAGGTGAGATAATAATCCCCGTGACCATAGCAACCATGCGCTGCAGATTAAGGTGAGATAACAATCCCCGTGACCATAGCAACCAGGCGCTGCAGATCAAGGTGAGATAATAATCCCCGTAACCATAGCAACCAGGCGCTCAAGGTGAGATAACAATCCCCGTGACCATAGCAACCAAGCGCTGCAGATCAAGGTGAGATAACAATCCCCGTAACCATAGCAACCAGGCGCTGCACATCAAGGTGAGATAACAATCTCCGTGACCATGGCAACCAGGCGCTGCAAAATAAGTTCAGCTAACCATGACCCTTACCTTGAACCTGACCTTTTCTCTAACCTTGTCCATGATCGTAACCGTAGCAACCAGGCTCTGCAAATAAAGTTTAGCTAATAGCTGCAACGCTAACCCTGAACGTAATCGTATCTCTATTTTCACACATACTCCTAACCATAACCGTAGCAGCTAGGCCACGCCGGTTAGAGTCAATTAAAGTGAAATTTCAGGGCTCGGAGGCGCAGCAGGCGGCGCGTGACGTCACCGCACTTCACGATGACGTCGCTGCTATTTGCAGGGCTCGAAAGCCGGCGCTGCGGCGCGCGTGACGTCACCGCACTTTACGATGACGTCACTGCTATTTGCAGGGCTCCGAGACGCAGCAGGCGGTGGCGCTGCGGCGCGTGCACGACAGCGCGAGCACGATGACGTCACCGCACTTTACGATGACGTCACTGCTATTTGCAGGGCTCGGAGACGCAGCAGGCGGTGGCGCTGCGGCGCGTGCACGACAGCGCGCGCACTATGACGTCACCGCACTTTACGATGACGTCACTGCTATTTGCAGGGCTCGGAGACGCAGCAGGCGGTGGCGCTGCGGCGCGTGCACGACAGCGCGCGCACTATGACGTCACCGCACTTTACGATGACGTCACTGCTATTTGCAGGGCTCGGAGACGCAGCAGGCGGTGGCGCTGCGGCGCGTGCACGACAGCGCGCGCACGATGACGTCACCGCACTTTACGATGACGTCACTGCTATTTGCAGGGCTCGGAGACGCAGCAGGCGGTGGCGCTGCGGCGCGTGCACGACAGCGCGCGCACGATGACGTCACCGCACTTTACGATGACGTCACTGCTATTTGCAGGGCTCGGAGACGCAGCAGGCGGTGGCGCTGCGGCGCGTGCACGACAGCGCGCGCACGATG
>NW_014578603.1:35499-38376 GCF_000485595.1 Priapulus caudatus
ATTTCAAACATGTGGGTCAAACGGTTCCTGAGTTATCGTTGACCGTAGCCAAATGTTGATGGAAGGATGGTCGACGTACGACGACCCATGGCAATAGCTCATCTTGACGATGTCAAAGTAAGCTAATAAATAAAAAACTGGCAGCTATCTATACATCTATATATAAATAAGTATAAGACTCATTGCTTTCTGACGTCTGATGCGGTTTTATTCTTGTTTAAGCAATGACAACAGAATCTAGGACAAAAGAGATACAAATAGAACAATAATTATGTAAGAGAATTAACATGAAGTAATATATACAGTGAGCCAGAGTTCTCCACTACTGTAACAGTGTGCTAAGCACTTCTGAGAACTGATCAGCAATTGGAAAATAAAAGATGAGATTGATTAAAACAAGAAATGAGAATAGCAGCGATTTCTGGAGAGCAACTGTATTCACACATATCACGTGCAAGCAGTAACTATATCATTGACAATGTGTTATCACATGCCTAGGGCTTTCCTCCTGTGTGAGTTCGCTTGTGTTTCTTAAGATTTGCTGGTTGATTGCACCTGTAGTCACACATATCACACGCATAGGGTTTCTCTCCTGTATGAATGTGCTTGTGTTGCTTGAGAGAACTGGATGACGTGCATTTGTACTGACATTTGTCACATGCATACGGCTTTCTTCCTGTGTGAGCTCGCTTGTGTTTGTTAAGATTTGCTGGTTGATTGCACCTGTAGTCACACATATCGCATGCATAGGGTTTCTCTCCTGTATGAATGTGCTTGTGTTGCTTGAGAGAATTGGATGACGTACATTTGTACTGACATGTGTCACATGCATACGGCTTTTCGCCCGAGTGAGTTCGAAAGTGCACCTTCATGTAACCTAAGTTAGAACATGAATATGAACAAATGTCACACACATAGGGTTTCTCTCCTGTATGAATGCGTTTGTGGCGCTTGAGAGTACGCATCCGAGAGCAGCTATACTCACACGTCTCACATGCATAGCATTTCTCTCCGGTGTGAGTTCGCACGTGTGTCTTAAGACTGGCTAGTTTAGTGTACCTGTCTCCACATGTATCACACACATAGGGTTTCTCTCCGGTATGAATGCGTTTGTGTTGCTTGAGTGTAGCCATTCGAGAGCAGCTATAGTCACACATGTCACACGTGTATGGTTTCTCTCCTGTGTGAGTGAGCTTGTGTCTCTGGAGAATAGAGGATGATGTACATTTGTACTCACATGTGTCGCATGCATAGGGCTTTTCACCCGAGTGAGTTCGAAAGTGAATCTTTAGGCTACTTGAGTTGGAACACGAATATGAACAAATATCACACACGTAGGATTTCTCTCCTGTATGGGTGCGTTTGTGTCGCTTCAGCTCACACATCTGAGAGCATCTATAGTCACACGTAATACACACATAGGGTTTCTCTCCCGAGTGAATGAGCGCATGTGTCTGCAGATGCGTCTCTAGCGCGAATCTGTGTCCACACATATCACACGCGTGCAGTTTCTCTCCTTCTGCAGGCGGTACATGTAAGTGGGAAGACTCCATCACACGGGTGGGAAGCTAAGCAGTTTCTTCCCCCGCGCAGGTTCTCCCGTCTGTTGTTCGACTTCCTGTGGGGAAAAAAAATCAACGTTAATCAGCAACTACCTTCAGCTTAAGCTGAGTTTACACTATATGGAAAAGGCAACGAGGTGATCAGTTTATCAACGTTCTATCAACCTTTCAATCATATGTCTGAAGTTTTTACGTTATCTAAGTTACGTTAGTTTATACTAATTTCGAAAGGAGGAACGTTTTTGAAAGTTAGCAAACTCCATAGTTTCATTACTGCGCATGTGTGAGTTATAAATGCTCATCTACACGGAGTCACCTTAACCCGAGTTAAGCTAACCCGAGTTAACACTTAACCCGAGTTCAGAAACACGTATCGTCCACACGGAGTTTGTCTTAACCCAGGTTAATCCAACAGCAGCTAGTGGGAGATCGGGTTTACTGCGGTATGCAAGTATACGCATGTACCGAGTAACTTGTACCTCATCTTTTTTCCAGTTATTTCTTCGTGCCGTGATCCGTATATTATTGTAAATATCGCAAAAAGTTACAAATATGCAAATCTGTGAATCTTGAAAAGTCGTGGAAAGGAAGTAACCCGGATGTCAACATTGCATGTGTCGCCGCCTATTCGGTCTACTGATAATTACCACTTAGCTCGAGTTAATGATTTCACGCGCGTCTACACGAGTCTTAACGTAGTTAGCTTAACCCCCTCATGGCTCGGGGTTAAGCTAACCCGGATTAAGGCTTAACCTAAAACTTACAGAATTACTCTCATAACTATTCTCTACTTCTCGATCTGTCTATTTGATCACCTTTGTTTCTTTCCATCTTCAATAGTCCCTTTCGAACTTTGCAGACTAATATTTACAAGGTTACCTCAATAGGTACCGACCAAAATACCAAAATAGGTATGACTATTCCTTTTTGATATCTATACTACATTAAATCTATGACTACAAGGATCTGTTGATGCTGTTGTTAATTGATAATTTAGTATCTAAATTTAGATGTACCCCTGTTCCTGTTTTTGGCCAACATTATTGTGTAAACCTCATGAATATATTAATCCTCAAAAGTACAAGACTATAATGAAGACGGAATGAGACAAAGTTGATCAAATAGGCTTATCAACACTGCAGATGACAGTAGAAAAAGCCTCAAATTTGCAATAAACTATGTACAGCGGAAAGGAGAGAATTCCAATACGGAATGACAGAAACAAAGAAGCTTAACTTAAAGTGATCCTTTGAAGATGGCACGTGTCGAAAGCAATGAATGATCAGGCTCAGATGATCAAGCTAATGTGACAGTG
>NW_014578603.1:38401-44359 GCF_000485595.1 Priapulus caudatus
CGTAGCGCCATCTGGCGGTGGCGTTTGCAAGTTAATTTACGACGCTAAACCTGATGTTTAGTCTCTGGTGTATGCGCAGAAGAAACGCGGAAACTCAGAAACTCAGAAACTCGGAAACTCAGAAACTCGAAAACTCGAAAACTCAAAAAGTCGGATGTCGTTTCAGGTCTTCCATATTGGGGACCCTACACAACACACTAATAATGCGCCATCTAGCGGATCACTATCTCCGAAACGTACCCTGGTACTATCTAATATGCCGGACCGTACCTCGCCTACTCCATCAATGAGTCTAAGGAGTAGGTGTAACCATATCAAATAGTTACCAGGGTACGTTACGGTATACGTTCCGGTATACCGGACCGTACCCAGGGTACGTTCCGGCAGTACCCTGGGGGACATAGACCCTATGAGCAGTAATACGTGGAATGCTGGACCAATGAAAAGGCTTGGCATGGTTACGGTATATGACGTCATGGTATAATTTTGACGTATGTGCAGATACCGTGCATATCCTGGCTATGATCTAGACACGACCCTAACGGTCATACTGGGGGGGGCTTCTCACTCCCACGGAGTTTTACATATTAGGAAAAGAACGATAAATCGATTTAATTAAATTAAATTAAATACCTTTGAAATTATAACGGAAGGGTGCGGCGTACGCTGTGATTGGAAGACACAAAGTGTCAATCCTCGGCGCGCCTCGGCATCATGACCGCATCACGTCTAGACAATCAAACACCACATGCTATCTGACAGAATCCTGCCATAACCGAGCAATACGTACAATTTCACTTAAAGCCGTTATTACGAGTTTTGCTCAGAAACCTTCAACCCCAAAAAATATAGCGAAATATAGTCTCACCTCACAGTGGATATATCACTGATTTCACCAACATTAATAAAACACCAAGATTTTATGCAGTTATAGCATAGAAAATTGGATATGAACACATCGTAACAGCAATGCATTTTATCGTGTCGCGATAATGGCAGAATTGGTAATCTTGTAAATTGTCGGTGATAAATTGACAACAACTGCATTTGAGAGAAACTGTACTATGTCTATGGCAGATAGGCTGCGGCGCTACTAGCTAGTCCAAGACTACCGGTTTCAAGATTACAGCACACAATTGTTTACCAAACTAGTTCGAAAATTGCATGTTTTTGGTGAATACGAAGGTTCTAGACATTTTATCGTTACTCTAGACGAGTTGCCTACTCAAGCAACGGTAGGTATCATGAAAGTGGTGAAAACACTGGAAAACTCTCGTAATAATTACTTTAACAAAGGCTGGAGGCTCGGAACTGTTTCACATGCAAGAGCGGTATCACTGCCGAAATGCATAAAACATAAAAGTGTAACACTAACAGTTCTCGCGGCATTCCCAACGACGCACGGTGTCCGGAGAAACTTGTCGCTGGAGTTTGGCTTGGTGTAGGCTTGGTTGCTAAACACCTCGGGACTTGGGAATGCTCCGTCCGCAGCACAAGTCATCAGCAGCCATGGTTGACCCTCAGACGCCTAGCATGTCCGGTGGAGATCGACGACGAGACACTGTTGATAAACAGATAATATACGGGGTTGAAGTCAACCTATTGAGCAACAGTATATATGTACGCGCATTAGTACCAGTGTTGTCGTAGAGTCCACAGCCTCCGAGGCTAAGACCGAGTCCCAGTCCATAGCCTCCGAGGCCACGGCCGAGTCTGCACCACCTGAGTCCGAGTCTGATTCCACACCACCCGAGTCCGATTCCGAGTCTAGCTTTGATAAAAAAAATTAAGGGGGCGCAGACCGACAAGGCCACCCACTTGTATGTAAATGGCTGGTCAAAAAATAGGGGGCGTTGTGCCTCCTGCCCCCTGGATCTGACATTGTTTATCAATAACTCACTCAAAGAAAGTCACAATAACTGAATATTTTTACAAACAATTTTGAAATTATTTGTATACATTTGTACAGAAGATCCTTCATCTGTGCATGGTAGTAAGGGTAGCGCAGGGTATTTTCCACACAGTACCGCAGCGGAGCTCAATAAATGAATTCGCTGAGCGCAATGTATGGGTAAAACAATTTAAACAAAATATCAGTGCACAGTGGTAGTTAGATAAAGTATGTTGAAAACTATACTGGGAAGCATGCTATATATATATATATATATATATTATATATATCGTTAGTGTTGTCAATCGTTGTAATTTCGTAATCGATCATCGGTTGGACCGAAGTAACACCATGATCGGTTACAATCGTTACTCGGGGTGTTGAATGCCTGCGTGTGCGTAACGTCGTGTGCATGTACGTGTGTGCATGTATGTGCTTGTTTAGCCCTGTTTATTGTTTGTTTTGCACTGTTTACTACTGTGTGTATAATACATGTATGTGAATAAAGGATAACTTGTATAGTAGCGATGATATCTCTGATTCTCATCACTTTTGCAAGTTTTCTTGTTTTGTTTTTTTAGATGAAATTGATTATGGATTTTGATAACCAAGCGCTTGGTTCGAGCCACTGTTCAACCGATGATCAATTATAATCGATGATCGTGACATCACTAATATACGTGATTGTAAACAGTGCTACTGCTAGCATACACTACATGAATAAAACTATTGCCAGTATTGGCATTGCAACAAAACAGTCTGGAAGAATTTGCGAAGCAATGTGGACAAGAGAAGCGACCAGGGTTCGAATTTTGGCTGAAAATCTAGTGGACAGCAGGACCACCAACTTCCGAAAGTTGTTAGTCCCGCACAAAAGTTGGTGGTCCGCTTATTTACTAGCAGTAAGTAACAAAATAGTATACAAAAATAACCATTGGCATCAACAGCATACATGTAACTTAAGCTAGGGGCACACGAGCGTATTTTTTCGCCCGATCGCAACGATTAAAATCGCCAGCGAATTTATACGCCCGATCACGAAGGGGCACACGTAGCAAATTTGAGAGCGTACGCCACTCGACGGAATTTTCCGTCGATCATGTGATCGGTACAAAATGGCAACCCGCCGAAAAAAAGTTGTTGCTGTTGTTAGTGCTATTTATTTGCTTCTAAAAAGAAACAAAATACGGAGAAGGGCTCGTTGGACAAATCAAATTGCAAGTCTCAGCGCTATTTCTGTAATAGCGACCTCCTTCGCTACACGATCCCGGTATTCAGGGATCGCAATATCAAAAAGGCATGGCCTTTCCGACCACAGAATTACTAATTCGTCTTCCTTTTCGCGAGTCCACACTTCTGTATTGGAGGCAGACATTTTAACATCACATGATATCAACAACACGTCCGATTGGTTTAAAAAAAATCGATCGCTCGACAAAATACGCCGGACACGGGCAGACGAGCGAATTTGCCAGCAGATCAATCCGCCGGCGTAAATAATCGGCCGAAAATATCTAACATTTTTGATACGGGCGATTCTTACGGGCGTACGAAATCGTCGTCGACGTGAACGGGCACACAAGTGAATTTTTTGAGCGATTTTCAAATTCGCCGCAACCGGGCGAAAAAATACGCTCGTGTGCCCCTACCTTTAGAGTTGGTCAAATAATATATTTCAACTCTAGGAATGTCGGGGGAGCTTCTGGGAAAGGTTTTACTTTCGTTTTTTGCCTCCCCAGTCCTCGGTACCCCATGCATAGATCAATGCTGCCGCACATCCGCAAAGTTACAAGTGCCTAGAATCCTGATGAAATAGAAGTATATACAGTTTACATTGCTTCTAGATATCTAACTGAATAAAAATAGTCCACTTTCTGCGTAAAAAAAAGTCACTGGTCGTGCCCTCACTCCCCACGATAACCCGTGCGACATATGAACTTATTGTTATGAGGTCATAAAAACACTGCTACGCTACATGCCGCAATCGATTTCTTTGACTGTCACAAGGTTTTATGCGTGTGGCGAATCATGCGCTGAGGGAGTTCATGCCCTCCGCTCTAGATGTTTTGGACACCCCGTCTACGTTTAAGAACGGCGCGTATTAGAATGTGCTCCCGTTTACAAGTCTGTCTAAACTGCCGTTGCAATAACCGTAGTATTTCAGCGTAATATGAGGGGAAAAAGTGCTGGTCAGGAGGACCGGCAGTTTCGTAGAGTTGGTGGCCGAAGCAAAAACTTGGTGGCCTCGGGCCTCCGGGTCGGCACTAATTTTGAACACTGGAAGCGACGGAAAACAATTTACAGGAATGGACTACTGAAGGATATATATGACTGAAAACATGATCCACACAGAGTATACAGCGGGAGAGTGATGATCTGCATAACATTGCTACCCTTCTCGCTTCTACGTTGGCGAGAGGTCCCAGAGGTCCTACGACGTGTAACAGTCGGAGAGCCTGGTCGGTTTACACTGTGACTGTGTGAACGTTCCGGTATACCGGACCGTACCCAGGGTACGTTCCGGCAGTACCCTGGGGGACATAGACCCTATGAGCAGTACTACGTGGAATGCTGGACCAATGAAAAGGCTTGGCATGGTTACGGTATATGACGTCATGGTATAATTTTGACGTATGCGCAGATACCGTGCATATCCTGGCTATGATCAAGACACGACCCTAACGGTCATACTGGGGGGGCTTCTCACTCCCACGGAGTTTTACATATTAGGAAAAGAATGATAAATCGATTTAATTAAATTTAATCCGTTTAGACTTTAGTGCATTATTTCTTCAGCTAAAGCAGAGAGTATGTTATGTGTTATGTTCTCGTACTTGTCGGTGTCCACTACACTGGATATAATGACAAGGTAGTAAGTGCCTTCAGGGATAAACCCAATAAACAAACAGGTGCATAATGATGATGTGAGTGCAATGCTACTGGTGTCCTCTTAAAGTGGGTTCGCGTGCATGTGGGAGTGAAGCCTTGACTTAAAAAGACTCTATAGCATAGACTAATAGAGCCGTAGGCGTATGAGTTTATATTTAGCTTTATACTCCGTCTATGTCTCTTCCAATTTCACCAAAGCATCGTGCATAATGGAAAACTAGAAACTTCATAATATTCAGAAAAGAAATCAAATAAATTACGATTCCAGGGGAAATGTTACTATGCGAGCTAGAGCCAGTAGAGGTCGTGAGATCGAGTATGTAGATTACGATCTCACATACAATGCATAGTCAGAGCACTTAATTCAAAGTTAATGTTGAACCCTGATACGCGGATCGGCTCTATACGATAGGTAGATTCATAACACAATAAGAACGTGACACAGTAAAGAGCCGGCTTAAAGCACGGCAGGGATGAGTACCACCGAGAGATCGAGAGCGCCAAGAGAGGGAGAGAAATCGCGAAGCTCCCTTATATACGATCACGGCTCAGTTACTCCTGATTGGTCAAACGGTGGATTGAGATAGCGTTATTCTGCGATTGGCTAGAACAAAGTGCGATTAGCCATTCTGATGGAAGGCTATATATATTGCCGTGACAATAATTCCGTTCCACACGTTGGTGACGTTGCATAATTTCGTGCCTAAACAATACCCTGCTCAACACAGGGGCTATGTCCCCGAGTGACATGCCTTACCCTGGAACATAGGCTGGTTCACCACAAATACAAGTTATTTTTTAGTTTATACAAAAAGAGGAATATACAACAAGAATATACCTCAATACTCTTCGCTTAGGTTACCTACACGCTTGGGGTAATCTTAGGCACGTACGAAATCAGGCATGGTCGGGGGCTGTCTAGAATGCATAGTGAGGGACAACACTCAGCCGTCCAGAGAGACATGATACAAGATTGCGTGGCACAGCTTTGCTGTTGATCCTGAGCGCTGCGCGCGGATGAGACGCGCAGTTCCGCGGGATATGCGCACGCGACCGCGGAGATGTTCAAGTATGAAGCGCCTTCCGGAGTGGAGGGGTGCACAAAATTCGAGGCCCGGCGCACGTCTCCACAGCTGTCAGCGGATTGTCTGTAGTTTTAGAAGATAACAATGACGACT
>NW_014578603.1:45088-48594 GCF_000485595.1 Priapulus caudatus
GCGCCTCGGCATCATGGCCGCATCACGTCTAGACAATCGAACACCACATGCTATCTGACAGAATCCTGCCATAACCGAGCAATACGTACAATTTCACTTAAAGCCGTTATTACGAGTTTTGCTCAGAAACCTTCAACCCAAAAAAAATATAGCGAAATATAGTCTCACCTCACAGCAGATATATCACTGATTACACCAGCATTAAAAAACACCAAGATTTTATGCAGTTATAGCATAGAAAATTGGATATGAACACATCGTAACAGCAACGCATTTTATCGTGTCGCGATAATGGCAGACTTGGTAATCTTGTAAATTGTCGGTGATAAATTGAAAACAACTGCATTTGAGAGAGACTGTACTATGTCTATGGCAGATAGGCTGCGGCGCTACTAGCTAGTCCAAGACTACCGGTTTCAAGATTACAGCACACGATTGTTTACCAAACTAGTTCGAAAATTGCATGTTTTTGGTGAATACGAAGGTTCTAGACATTTTATCGTTACTCTAGACGAGTTGCCTACTCAAGCAATAACGGTAGGTATCATGAAAGTGGTGAAAACACTGGAAAACTCTCGTAATAATTACTTTAACAAAGGCTGGAGGCTCGGAACTGTTTCACATACAAGAGCGGTATCGCTGCCGAAATGCATAAAACATAAAAGTGTAACACTAACAGTTCTCGCGGCATTCCCAACGACGCACGGTGTCCGGAGAAACTTGTCGCTGGAGTTTGGGTTGGTGTAGGCTTGGTTGCTAAACACCTCGGGACTTGGGAATGCTCCGTCCGCAGCACGAGTCATCAGCAGCCGTGGTTGACCCTCAGCCGCCTAGCATGTCCGGTGGAGATCGACGACGAGACACTGTCGATAAACGGATAATATACGCGGTTAAAGTCAACATATTGAGCAACAGTATATCATATGTACACGCAGTAGTACCAGTGTTGTAGTAGAGTCCCAGTCCATAGCCTCCGAGGCCACGGCCGTGTCTGCACCACCTGAGTCCGAGTTTGATTCCACACCACCCGAGTCCGATTCCGAGTCTAGCTTTGATAAAAAAAATTAAGAGGGCGCAGACCGACAAGGCCGCCCACTTGTATGTAAATGGCTGGTCAAAAAATAGGGGGCGTTGTGCCTCCTGCCCCATAGATCTGATATTGTTGATCAATAACTCACTCAAAGAGTCACAATAACTGAATATTTTTACAAACAATGTGAAATTATTTGTATACATTTGTCTAAGTTCCTTTATCTGTGGTAGTAAGGGTAGCACAGGGTATTTTCCACACAGTACCGCAGCAGAGCTCAATAAATGAATTCGCTGAGCGCAATGTATGGGTAAAACAAATTAAACAAAATATCAGTGCACAGTGGTAGATAGATCAAGTATGTTGAAAACTATATGACTGAAAACATGATCCACACAGAGTATACAAGGGGAGAGTGATGATCTGCATAACATCAAGAGCTAATAAGGTATTATTAGCTCTTGATAACATCGCTACACTGTGACTGTGTGTTAGTACTGTACTTTACATGCCATAGGCATAGAACACGAACTACCTCTCAAATGGTTTTGTGGAACTGTGTAGTTATTATCATACCTTTCAGGGTCCTTTGGAAAACGATAAAAGTAAACATTGTTTGTTCCTGACCATTGATTGTTACAATTAAATGAAGCACAGTAGGCACCTCTATGCTTTCTATTGTACGGTGCCATGATGGCTGGACTTCTCACCATAGACATGGCTTCACATGTAACACGGCTTCACCGGTAATACGTCGGCATGGGTAATACGTCGGATCTGACGGCCCGTACGGGGTCGCCTCTGTTTATTGACCATCTTGCGACAATACTGATTTATTTATTGCCCGTAGGTATGTTGTTGATGGTCAGCAGAGCTGTCCTCTGTCAGTTTCGTTAATCACCTAGGCGGTGTGAGAAATAGTGTTTGTCGGAGATCTCACGGGCCTACAATACCACGAACTATATATCTTTTAATGAACAGAGCACATTTATATAACAAGCCACTCAATAACACAAACAGATCATGAATAACAAGTCGGTTTCAGTTTTGATTCTAAGAACCTTCCCGGGTGGCTCTAACACTATATTACTCATATATAGTACCGAATAGTATCGTGACATCTCCCTCCTTTTGAGATTGTCTGTTACTCAACTGAATGTAGAACATTTTCTGAAACATATCTGAGAATCGAATAATACATAATAATACAACCGTTTCTTTCTCCCTGGTCACGCAATACTTCACTATGCATTAACTCATTAAAATTTCCACAAAGCACTGGTTACTTTAACCACACTACTCGCTACCAATAATCGTTTATCAATATCATCCCGAAAACGCAACGGCTTGCGCACTACCCGACCGCTTGTCCGTGGACCGGGTGAATGTGATTCCACATCCATCTCGTGTGCATTATCTTCTGGAGTCTCAGTTCGTTCACCAGAAGATGGCACTGTCTCTAACATTGGTGTATCCTGGGATTCCACAGGAACTGCCACATCATCACCAAGGCTGACCTTCAGATGTCTTCGATTTTGGCGCATTGTTGCCGAACCATCGGTAGTCACTATGTATGATCGTGGGGTAGTCGCTTGACTCACAACCACTCCCCGTGTTTTCCATCCCTTCTCCCTGTCAAACTTTACCCGTACCATGTCTATAAACCGTCTAACACCTGCTACATCTCGTGGTGCATGCGGCGATACCCACAACTGCTTTTACTTTTCCTTGGTCTGGGCTTATCCCTTCTTCTGAGATATGATGACCAAAGTACGTTAGCTCTGGCTGTCGGAACTTGCATTTCTCCCTGTTGAGTTTCAGTCCCGACTCACGTATCCGATCCAAGACATTCTTAAGTCGTCGGTCATGTTCTTCGAGTGTGTTCCCATACACTAATATGTCATCCATCATCGCAATAGCACCATCCTGTCCCTGCAGCAGCTCCGTCATCTTACGTTGGAACACCTCTGGTGCTGATCGATGTAATCCCGAATGGGACACGGCGAAAACAGTACCGCCCAAACGGTGTGATGAATGTGGTGTATCTTGAACTCTCAGGGTCTAGTGGCATTTGATAAAACCCACTCGATGCATCCAACTTCGAAAACACACGTGCTCCTACCAGCTTAGGGATTATATCATCGCAGTATGAATCACTCCCGACGCACCGATTCATTCAGTTTCTTCAAATCCACGCAGATGCGTATATTCCCATTGCGTTTAACAGCAGGAACCATAGGGGCGCACCAGTCTGTCGGCTCAGTAACTGGTTCGATGACCCCAACGCTCACCATATATTCCAGCTTCTGCTTGACCTTGGACAGTATCAAAAATGGCACTCTGCGGGCAGTGTTAATACTGTATAGAACAGCATTTTCCTTCAGCTGTATTTTTACCGGGTCGCACTTTAACACGTTCAACGCTGCCTGGGTTAACAATGCACCTACCGCCCTGTGCTGAGATTTTCGCGTTTTTA
>NW_014578603.1:50262-52190 GCF_000485595.1 Priapulus caudatus
AGAAAGAGAGGTGGGACAGAGAGAAGCAACTAAGAAGAAGGAACACTTACACACCTAAAAAGTTAAACCTTTACTTTCCCGAGAAAGTATAACAACTTAACAAGAAATCAACAAAACAACATCTATATTGAAACGAGAACAAAATCAAATAGAACGAACAGAATGTCACAGAATGAATCCACGTCTACTCAATCCGCCAGAAAGCTCAGTAAAACTAGCTCATCTATAAACTAAAGATACAGCACCACTAGTCGGTAGTCCACCTTAGGAAGTTAGGTCACAATATGTCTCCTCTGAGGCAGCGCTATGCTTCTATACTTTGTATAGTTAGTCTAAAGAAAAACTAATATGTTGGCATTGTCAGGCACCAAACTCTCCCTCCCCAGGTTAAAAACACCACCTGCAGTAGAGAATACACTTTTATATTTCAGCAGAATAACCGATGAGGTGTAAGGTAACAACGCTACAGCAAAACGGTTGTTTACTAATACTATCATATTGCATCGGATCGTTATTCTGGAATTTATTTCAGTGCCAGTGTCTACTCAGTGAACTGCAGGCAGTAAACTTGCATCCACACTTGTCGCACACGTACGGCTTTTATCCTGTGTGAATGCGCATATGTTTCCTGAGGTCACTGGAGGTCGTACACTTGTATTCACATGTATCGCATGCATACGGTTTCTCTCCCGAGTGAGTGCGAAAGTGTACCTTGAGATTACCGAGGCACGTAAATCTGTGTTCACATATATCGCACGCATACGGCCTCTCTCCCGTGTGAGTGCGCATGTGTGACTTAAGCATACCGGACGTATAACACTTATATTCACATCTCTCACATGCAAGCGGTTTCTCTCCCGTGTGAGTGAACATGTGTACTTTGAGATGACGGGCGCTCCTACACCTGTATTCACATATATCGCACGCAAACGGTTTCTCTCCCGTGTGAGTGCGCATGTGTATCTTGAGATCACTGGAGGTCGTACACCTGTATTCACATGTGTCGCACGCAAACGGTTTCTCTCCCGTGTGAGTGCGCATGTGTACCTTGAGAGTATCGAGGGTCTTATATCTGTATCCACATATATCGCACACGTACGGTTTCTCTCCCGTGTGAGTGCGCATGTGTGACTTAAGCATACCGGACGTAGAACACTTATATTCACATCTCTCACATGCAAACGGTTTCTCTCCTGTGTGAGTGCGCATGTGTACCTTGAGATGACCGAGAGACCTATATCTGTGTTCACATATATTGCACGCATACGGCCTATCTCCTGTGTGAGTGCGCATGTGTGACTTAAGCATACCGGACGTATAACACTTATATTCACATCTCTCACATGCAAACGGTTTCTCTCCCGTGTGAGTGCGCATGTGTACCTTGAGGTGACCGAGGGTCCTATATCTGTGTTCACATATATCGCACGCATACGGCCTCTCTCCCGTGTGAGTGCGCATGTGTGACTTAAGCATAGCGGACGTAGAACACTTATATTCACATCTCTCACATGCAAACGGCTTCTCTCCCGTGTGAGTGCGCATGTGTGACTTAAGCCTAGCAGACGTAAAACACTTATATTCACATCTCTCACATGCAAACGGTTTCTCTCCTGTGTGAGTGCGCATGTGTACCTTGAGATAACCGAGGGTGGTATATCTGTGTTCACATATATCGCACGCATAAGGCCTCTCTCCCGTGTGAGTGCGCATGTGTGACTTAAGCGTACCGGACGTAGAACACTTATATTCACATCTCTCACACGCAAACGGTTTCTCTCCCGTGTGAGTGCGCATGTGTACCTTGAGATAACCAAGGGTAGTATATCTGTGTTCACATATATCGCACGCATAGTGCCTCTCTCCCGTGTGAGTGCGCATGTGTGACTTAAGCGTACCGGACCTAGAACACTTATATTCACATCGCT
>NW_014578603.1:53365-55829 GCF_000485595.1 Priapulus caudatus
ACAATTCTGATATGGAATGGCAGTAGCGAAAAATCCTCATGTTTATATTCATAATTATTTTTTTAATTCATTATTAAATTGATATAGGGGCAGACAGAGAGAGGAGGCAGAGAGAGGAAGAGAGAGGGGGCAGAGATCAAGAGAGAGGGGCAGAGATAGAGAGAGGAAGAGAGGGGGCAGAGACATAAAGAGAGAGGGGACAGAGAGAGGAATTAAGAGAGAGGGAGACAGAGAGAGGAAGAGAGGGGGTAGAGAGAGAGAGAGAGAAAGAAAGGGACAGAGAGAGAAAGATATGGAGATGAGGATCGAGAGAGAGGAAGAGATAGAGAGGGGGACAGAGAGAAAGAGAGAAGAGTTTATAGTAAATATATAGAAACTACGTCAGATGAGCTAAAAATAGTGCTTTAAAATCAATTTAGACGCTGTTTTGTTGACAATACTATATTTCATCTGCAGCTCTACAACGACACCTAACCTGACCATGCTGTGTGACTACCGTCTTTTTTAACAAGGCCATGATTAGGCCAGCTACGCGCTTTTAAGAGAAAACATATTTTGATTTCGATTGGGGGTCCTAGGCCCCCAGGATCCCCCCTGGCTACGCGCTTGACAATAAAGACGACTGGTTAACAAGTAACAACTTTGGCTCTACTGCTATAATTTGACAATTACGACGTCCTATGACGCCACAGCGAATTACTATATCCTACCAGAGACATCACAGAGCTTACAATGTTTATAAGCTCTTTGCCTGAGATCTACGACATAAATATTACATTGGACAGAAAAATGATTCGTACATAACAATAACGTGTATTAAAGAGCGACAGTAGAGCAAAAACGCGTAATATATCGTAATAAAATATCACGAACAAAACATTTGCAAAAAGCAAAAACAAAAGTGGCAATTTTTTTTTCTTACATGGTAAACATTTATTCCACAGTTATTTTTTTACTCGTTACATCTCGTCTATTTATAGATCATAGCAGTTGTAAACACATCAGCGTATACTTTCGTTGTCACCCTTAAAGTGGATCCTTCTTATTACGTTTCTAACTATGACTACTGACGTCACCGACTCTACACCCATCATCGTGACGTCACATATCGTCTACGTGTGCTCTCGCGCACACGCACGCACGCACGCACGCACGCACGCACGCACATCGACCTATGAACTGTATCTATACGACGGTGCGTTCATGATTCGCAGACGCACACGCAAAACATCGTTACGAGGACTCAACAAATTAATTTTTTTAAAAGATACATTTTTAATTACACACGACACACCAGCTAGATTTCAAAGCCGGATACAAAAATTTGTACTCTTTCATATATCTTCCAATCGATGGTTACCAATCGACGGTTAGTGATCGAACTCTTATCTCAAGCTGGTTTTATTATTTCCTCTCGACCCTCGCAGCCCCCCCCCCCTGCTAGCTAGGGTCTTGGTGCGTGGAGCGAGAAACCAAATATTGAGAAGTAAAGCTTCGATGTTTACTAGTTTGTAGAGAGTAGAGAGAGAGAGGATCTCTGTCCTATGTCTGCTACTGCTGCTGCTGCTGCTGCTGTTGCTGTTGCTGCTGCTGCTGGTGCTGCTGCTGCTGCTGCTGCTGGTGCTGCTGCTGCTGTTGCTGCTGCTGCTGCTGCTGGTGCTGCTGGTGCTGCTGCTGTTGCTGATTTTGCTGCTCCTGCTGCTGCTGCTGCCGCTGCTGCTGGTGCTGCTGCTGCTGCTGCTGCTGCTGGTGCTGCTGCTGATGCTGCCGCCTCACCTGCGCGAACTCGGTCAAACACTCGCTGGATACACGCAGAGTTACAAACGATCGATCACTACCACATCGAAAGTGAATGCGCAGATACGATGCACACACGCACTCGTGCACGCACACACGCACTCGTGCACGCACACACGCACACTCGTGCACGCACACACGCACTCGTGCACGCACACACGCACTCGTGCATGCACGCACACACACGCACTCGTGCATGCACGCACACACACGCACTCGTGCACGCACGCACACACACGCACTCGTGCACTCACACACACACACGCACTCGTGCATGCACGCACACACACGCACTCGTGCATGCACGCACACACACGCACTCGTGCATGCATGCACACTCACGCACTCGTGCATGCATGCACACACACGCACTCGTGCACTCACTCACTCGTGCATGCACGCACACACTCACTTGTGCACTCACTCACACACACACACTCGTGCATGCACGCACACTCACGCACTCGTGCATGCACGCACACACACACACTCGTGCATGCACGCACACACACGCACTCGTGCATGCACGCACACACGCACTCGTGCATGCATGCACACACACGCACTCGTGCATGCACGCACACACACGCACTCGTGCATGCACGCACACACACGCACTCGTGCATGCACGCACACACACGCACTCGTGCACTCACACAAACACACA
>NW_014578603.1:55839-66094 GCF_000485595.1 Priapulus caudatus
ATAGGGTCTATGTCCCCCAGGCCAGGGTACTGCTGGAACGTACCCTGGGTACGGTCCGGTATACCGGAACGTACCCTGGTCACTATTTGATATGGTTAGGGTTAGAATTAGGGTTCGGGTTAGGGAGTAGGCGTAGGCGACTCCCTAGACTCGTTAGTGGAGTAGGCGAGGTACGGTCCGGCATATAATATAGTACCAGGGTGCGTCCCGGTATACCGGACCGTACTCAGGGTACGTTCCGGCAGTACCCCGGGGGACATAGACCCTCTCAGCCCCAAGGAGCTAAATATAACTGTTATATTTAGCTCCTTGCTCAGCCCTAGTGGTGGTGGTGAATGTTGTCTCAATGTCTGTCGACTGTTGACAATCCGACCAGCAGTGCAAAGCTATTAACTGGATTAATCTTGACTTTTTCTTCTATTACGCACAGTTCCTTGGAGTCCTTTCCGTCTTCGATATATAGTCCCTTGGACTTTGAAGACTATTACTTACGAGGTTACGAGGAGTTCTCAGTTCATGAAACGACATTCCCAGAGAGTGAGGCCATTTGCATTGTCGTGCGCGCCATCTAACGAGCACTTAAATAAACAATTCGGACGGTACTTTAGTGGAGACGTCATAAGCCTATGTCATAATATAACCCATCGCAATTATCTAATAGTGATAAGTCTAATAGTGAACATAATCATAGCAATCTACTACATATAGACAAAGCCAATATACATACAGCGGTGTACCACGTATAAGGAATAATCTTCAAAGTCCAATGTACTATACCAAACACGGGGAGATTCAAAGTTAGTCAAAGTCGATAGATCAACACAGCGGGTTGCAGTAGAAAAGTTTGCAGTATCAGGTAATTAAGTAATCAAGGAAGAAGGAAGACAATTCTGATATGGAATGGCAGTAGCGAAAAATCCTCATGTTTATATTATTTTATTTTTTTTAAATGTATTATTAAATTGATATAGGGGCAGACAGAGAGAAGAGACAGAGAGAAGAAGAGAAAGGGGGCAGAGATCAAGAGAGAGGGGCAGAGATAGAGAGAGAGAGGAAGAGAGGGAGGGCAGAGACATGAAGAGAGAGAGGAATTAAGAGAGAGGGAGACAGAGAGAGGAAGAGAGGGGGTAGAGAGAGAGAGAGAGAAAGAAAAGGACAGAGAGAGAAAGATATGGAGATGAGGATCGAGAGAGAGGAAGAGAGAGAGAGGGGGACAGAGAGAAAGAGAGAAGAGTTTATAGTAAATATATAGAAACTACGTCAGATGAGCTAAAAATAGTGCTTTAAAATCAATTTAGACGCTGTTTTGTTGACAATACTATTTCATCTGCAGCTCTACAACGACACCTAACCCGACCATGCTGTGTGACTACCGTCTTTTCTAACAAGGCCATGATTAGGCCAGCTACGCGCTTTTAAGAGAAAACATATTTTGACTTCGATTTCGATTGGGGGTCCTAGGGCCCCCAGGATCCCCCCTGGCCACGCGCTTGACAATAAAGACGACTGGTTAACAAGTAACAACTTTGGCTCTACTGCTATAATTTGACAATTACGACGTCCTATGACGCCACAGCGAAATACTATATCCTACCAGAGACGTCACAGAGCTTATGATTATAAGCTCTTTGCCTGAGATGTACGACATAAATATTACATTGGACAGAAAAATGGTTCGTACATAACAATAACGTGTATTAAAGAGCGACAGTAGAGCAAAAACGCGTAATATATCGTAATAAAATATCACGAACAAAACATTTGCAAAAAGAAAAAAGAAAAACAAAACTGGCAATTTTTTTTTCTTACATGGTAAACATTTATTCCACAGTTATTTTTTTACTCGTTACATCGTCTATTTATAGATCATAGCAGTTGTAAACACATCAGCGTATACTTTCGTTGTCACCCTTAAAGTGGATCCTTCTTATTACGTTTCTAACTATGACTACTGACGTCACCGACTCTACACCCATCATCGTGACGTCACATATCGTCTGCGTGTGCTCTCGCGCACACACACGCACGCACGCACGCACGCACGCACGCACATCGACCTATGAACTGTATCTATACGACGGTGCGTTCATGATTCGCAGACGCACACGCAAAACATCGTTACGAGGACTCAACAAATTAATTTTTTTAAAAGATACATTTTTAATTACACTCGACACACCAGCTAGATTTCAAAGCCGGATACAAAAATTTGTACTCTTTCGTATATCTTCCAATCGATGGTTACCAATCGACGGTTAGTGATCGAACTCTTATCTCAAGCTGGTTTTATTATTTCCTCTCGACCCTCGCAGCCCCCCCCCCCCCTGCTAGCTAGGGTCTTGGTGCGTGGAGCGAGAAACCAAATATTGAGAAGTAAAGCTTCGATGTTTACTAGTTTGTAGAGAGTAGAGAGAGAGAGGATCTCTGTCTTATGTCTGCTACTACTGCTGCTGCTGCTGCTGTTGCTGCTGGTGCTGCTGCTGTTGCTGATGCTGCCGCCTCACCTGCGCGAACTCGGTCAAACACTCGCTGGATACACGCAGAGTTACAAACGATCGATCACTACCACATCGAAAGTGAATGCGCAGATACGATGCACACACGCACTCGTGCATGCACGCACACTCGTGCATGCACGCACACACACACACACTCGTGCATGCACGCACACACTCACTCGTGCATGCACGCACACACGCACTCGTGCATGCGCGCACACACACACACTCGTGCATGCACGCACACACGCACTCGTGCATGCACGCACACACGCACTCGTGCATGCACACACACACACACTCGTGCATGCATGCACACACACACGCACTCGTGCATGCACGCACACACTCACGCACTCGTGCATGCACTCACTCACACACACACGCACTCGTGCATGCACGCACACACGCACTCGTACATGCAGCCACACACGCAACTCGTGCATGCACGCACACACACACACTCGTGCATGCACACACACATGCACTCGTGCATGCACGCACACACACGCACTCCTGCATGCACCCACACACACGCACTCGTGCATGCACGCACACACACGCACTCGTGCATGCACGCACACTCACGCATGCACGCATTCACGCACATACGCACTCACACTTTCACGCATGAACTCATGATCACACACACACACACACACTCACACACATGTACGCACACAAGCAGAACGTGAAGTGTGACCGACGCATGTGCACTCACGCGCACACGTGCGCATGCACACACACACGCATGAACTCACACACACACGCACACGTGCACCTAAGCACACACGCACACTCACACGCACGCACGTGCACTCACACGTACGCACACGCACTCACACGCACACACACACGTCATGTGTGACCAACGCACGCACGCACATGCACGTACACACACGCATGACCTCACGCACACATCATGTGTGACCGACGCACGCGCGCGCACGCACGCACGCACGCACGCACGCACACACACGTGCACGTGCACACGCACACGCACACGCACACGCACACACTAGGGATCCATTAAATCAAGGATTCTTTGAGTGTTTAAAGTAAAGGACAACAGAATGACTTCCTCTTCAAATGCAAGCTCTTCAAATGATTAAACCAAAATACACTCATGCCTCCCACAACTCTTCCATAACAACTACTGTAACGCCCCCATATATACAATTATTTCTTTATTATGGTATCAAATATGAATAAAACCAAGATGGTACAATTACTATTAAAGTTTTTGTCAATTTAAAATATTTACATGTAATAAAATACAATAAGTCCAGACACAGAGCAGCAGTGAGACACATTGTTAGATTATTTAATATGCCGAGTTGGTTTAGAGTTAGTGTTAGTGTTAGGGTTAAGGATAGGGGTAGGGTGACTGTTTGTACTTGCGTGTATATTTGTAATATCCACGTCATTAAATTATACATCTGACGGCATTTAGGTACCAAGTGCTACGACGGCATTTACTTGCCGCCGATACAGACTACCTCTGACGGCAAATCAATATGTTCCGGCGGCAAATGCCGTCAGTTGCCGTCGTAAAATTCGATCCCTGGAATCCTGATGAAATAGAAGTATATACAGTTTACATTGCTTCTAGATATCTAACTGAATAAAAATAATCCACTTTCTGCATAAAGAAAAGTCACTGGTCGTGCCCTCACTCCCCACGATAACCCCTGCGACATATGAACTTATTGTTATGAGGTAATAAAAACACTGCTACGCTACATGCCGCCATCGATTTCTTTGACTGTCACAAGGTTTTGTGCGTGTGGCGAATCATGCGTTGAGGGAGTTCATGCCCTCGGCTCTAGATGTTTTGGACACCCCGTCTATGTTCAAGAACGGAGCGTATTAGAATGCGCTCCTGTTTACAAGTCTGTCTAAACTGCCGTTGCAATAACCGTAGTATTTCAGCGTAATATGAGGGGAAAAAGTGCTGGTCAGGAGGACCGGCAGTTTCGTAGAGTTGGTGGCCGAAGCAAAAACTTGGTGGCCTCGGGCCTCCGGGTCGGCACTAATTTTGAACACTGGAAGCGACGGAAAACAATTTACAGGAATGGACTACTGAAGGATATATGACTGAAAACATGATCCACACAGAGTATACAGCGGGAGAGTGATGATCTGCATAACATCGCTACCCTTCTCGCTTCTACGTTGGCGAGAGGTCCCAGAGGTCCTACGACGTGTAACAGTCGGAGAGCCTGGTCGGTTTACACTGTGACTGTGTGTTAGTACTGTATACTTTACATGCCATAGGCATAGAACATGAACTACCTCTCAAATGGTTGTCTCAAATAGTCCCAGCACACTTACTTAGCTATCAGTCTATCCACCAGTATACAGCCACTGCCGTATACTACAACTGCAAGTCCAACTTCCCGCCACTATGATAGTAATGTAAATTTGAACAATGTTTATGTTCAAAACACCACACCGGCAAACTACCGCGAAGATGGCACACAGCCACACACTCGATCGTTCTGTGACTAGTCAACATTGATTAAAACTCGTCCAGCTATATACAAGCACCTAGAAAAACGATCAGACGAAATAGGAGAACAAAGTGCCGAGTGAACACAATTATGTCGTTTAATACCCGTGGAGTTACCGTGTTATCTATACTTTAATGGCAAATTTCGTTTGAGAAAACGGTTAGTTAAAAAATTTGTTCACTCAGTGAAAATATAGCCTTTTTATAGAGTATTGACAACAACAATAGTTTTTATAATGATCTATTGTCTAATGAAACGGGACGGTTAAAAAATATACTGCCACCACCGATTTCTAGCCATTGGCACAATGCTAAAACATGTTGTTATGTTGTTATCTACTCCTGATAATGTGAATAATTCAACTATCCCCCTCCTACTCCTCCTCCTCCTCCTACTCCCACATCACCTTCTCCCTTCGATCTCCATCACCTTCTCACCTCTTGCTCATCTATCACTGTCTCCCCTCCTCCTCCTCCTGCCCCCTACTCCTCCTCTATCACCTTCTCCCCTCTTCCTCCTCCTCCTCCTCCTCCTGAGATTACCCCAGTCTCAATTTACCCGCCTATGGGCACCCGGGTTAAGATAATTCTGTCCTAGATAACATTTTTTTTTATTTTGGTGAGGGTTATTGGGACAGAACGGGGTGCATTGAAATTTCGTGAGATCGCATGCAAAATGCATGCGCTGCTAATGCGGCCCGTACGCCGGTATCGGCGGGTAAAAAAGCCTACCGTTCCCTTCTACATGGCTTTACCTTGCTACTGATGTGCATGAATATTCACTTCAGTCGTTATTCACTTCTTAAAAAAGTGTTTTTCAGAAACCCCGCTTCATTCCACTTTAGTAAATCTCATTCGCCATTTATTCGGTCTACCTCCTCCCTCTACTCCATCACCTCCCATCCTCCTCCTCCACCTACTCCAACACCATCTCCCCTCCTCCTCCTCCTCCTCCTCCTCCTCCATGACCTTCTTTATTCGATCTCCATTACCTTCTCCGCTCCTCCCCTCCTCCTCCCCCTACTCCATCACCTTCTCCCCTCCTCCTCCTCACCCTCCTCCCTTCCTCCTCCTCCCCCTACTCCATCACCTTCTCCCCTCCTCCTCCTCCCCCTACTCCTCCTCCATGACCTTCTTTCGATCTCTATCACCTTCTCCNCTCTCTCTCTCTCTCTCTCTCTCTCTCTCTCTCTCTCTCTCTCTCTCTCTCTCTCTCTCTCTCTCTCTCTCTCTCTCTCTCTCTCTCTCTCTCTCTCTCTCTCTCTCTCTCTCTCTCTCTCTCTCTCTCTCTCTCTCTCTCCTCTCTCATTCTCTCCGGCAAATTGCCGCCTGCGAACTACGAACGCACCCCCAGGGGGAGACACCGAGCTCTCCTCCCATCTCTCTCGCCGCTCTCTCAAGCAATCCGACACGTCACGCCATCTATCGTCCCGCGGCACAAACAAGCGAACGGTCGTCGTCGGCGGCGCTCAGTCGTCCGACTTCGCCGTCTGCCGGTGCGCATGCTGCGCCACCTGGCGGCGGAGTGACTCCTCCTCCTCGCGCAGCCGCAGCTGCTCCTCGAATTCCTCGAGCGTCGTCGCCTGCACCTGCGAAACAAGAGAACGCTTGAACGACGCTAAACGACAAGAAAAAGCATATGGCAAGTAATAAAGGCAACCTGGCAAGTAAGGATGGAAACCTGGCAAGTAAGGATGGAAACCTGGCAAGTAAGGATGGAAACCTGGCAAGTAAGGATGGAAACCTGGCAAGTAAGGATGGAAACCTGGCAAGTAAGGATGGAAACCTGGCAAGTAAGGATGGAAACCTGGCAAGTAAGGATGGAAACCTGGCAAGTAAGGATGGAAACCTGGCAAGTAAGGATGGAAACCTGGCAAGTAAGGATGGAAACCTGGCAAGTAAGGATGGAAACCTGGCAAGTAAGGATGGAAACCTGGCCAATAAGGTCAACTGCAACAAGTAATAAAAGCAACTTCGCAAGTAACCACGGCATCTGCAGTCTTTCGCAAATTGCAGTGATGAACAGATGCACTCCCCAAGGGCCCTTCTCACAATAAAGGTCAAAGGGCCCTTCTCACAACAAGGGCACTTCTCACAATAAAGGGTCATTCTCACAATAAAGGGCCCTTCTCACAATAAAGAGCCCTTCTCACAACAAGGGCCTTCTCTCAATAAAGGGTCCTTCTCACAATAAAGGGCACTTCTCACAACAAGAGCCCTTCTCACAATAAAGAGCCCTTCTCACAATAAAGGGCCCTTCTCACAACAAGGGCCCTTCTCACAAAGTTATCGCGAATGCAAAGTTATCTAGGACAGGTAATTTTCGGCTTTCACCTTATTCATAGACAGTAGCGCCCTCTCTCTCAGCTCCTTCTCTAGCTCGTCGAGGCTGCTACCAGGTGGCGCCAGCAGTCGCTCGCCTTCCTCCTGCGCACGTCAGTTTGGGTTAATCGCACGGCGTTGTTAGCTCGTGGGTCGTTAGCGATTAATTAAGGGGTCTAACCGACGGCGGCGACACTAGGGGGCGGGACGATAAAATGAGAAGGCGAAAGACCTGGTGGCGTGGCATCGTTAGGTCACGACATCGTTAGCGATTAATTAGAGGGACGTCGTCGGAGTCTTAATCTACGGGAGGCGATGACGACGGCTTGGAAATTTTATTAAAAATGTTTCGGATCGCCCACGCACGGCTTCGTTAGAGCTCGTTAAGTCACGGCTCGTTAGCGACTAATTAGAGAGAGCGCCTCGTCGACGGGTGGCTAATTACCTCCTTCTTGTGCTTGTGTTTCCGGTGCTTCTTGTGCTTCCGACGCTTCTTCTTCTTCTTCTTCTTCCTGTCGACGTCGGAGCCGTCCCCCTGCGAGGATCAGCGGAGAAGGTCATTAGAGGAGAAGGTCGTTAGATGAGCCGGAGGAGGAGGAGCAGCAGCAGCAGGAGGAGGCCGTGATGGCGGAGAGGAGGAGAAGATAGAGAGACGGTAAGATGGCACAGGATTAGAGTTGGTCGATGCCACAGCAGCATGCACAGCACAGCAGCGAGGAGGAATAGGAAGGAGGAGGTAAGAGGAGAGATGGCGAGAGGTAGGAGGAGTAGGTCAGACGAGGAGGGAGGAGAGAGCAGATGAGGAGGAGGGCATGTCAGCAGCAGCAGCATGGCAGCAGCAGCAGCAGGAGGAAAAGGGAAGAGGAGGACGAGAGGAGGAAGAGGAGCTGGTAGGAGGGAGGTCAAGAAGAGCTGAAGGAGTGGAGCCAGCCAAGGATGAGGAGGACTTGCGCAGTTCAAGCAGCAGCAGCTAGCCAAGAGGAGGAGAAGGAGCGAGGAGAGGTACAGTATGTCAGAGGCACAGCAGCAGCAGCCGCGAGCAGCGTTCAGCCAGCAGCCAGCCAGGCAGGCTAGCAGCAGCAAGCAAGCAGCAGTAGGAAGGAGGGAGAGTAGTAGGACGGATGAGGAGAGAGAGGACGGAGGAGGAGAAGAGAGTAGGAGGATGGACTATGGTTTCATGAGTCAGGAAGGCTAGCAGCAGCAGAGCAGCAGCTAGTTACAGCAGCAGCAGCAGTACAGCAGCAAGCAGGAGGGAGGAGAAAAGAGGAGGGAGGAGGAGGAGGAGGAGGAGGAGGGCTATTTTCGCCTGCGAATGCATCTCCCTCCTTCGTTAGGCGGTATCAGTAGGAGAATCACACGGACGCTTCAAATTTTGCGGCAGCTGTTCCAGCTCGTAATTAATTAAGCTATTAATTAGGTGGCTTAATAACTATTCAATTAAATTCGGTAATTCGACCAGTTGGCAACAGTTTTAACAATCCACAAACCACAGTCTGTCAGCTGTAGATACTGTTGCCAAAAAAAGCTTCACACCAACTGCCCAATGTCGACTAAATCAAAGTGACGCGATCAATAACCAATCAATATTATCAATGTTTTATCAACAATCAATAATTATGCACAATGTCAACTAAATAAACGTGATGCGATCAATAATCAATGATCAATATTATCAACGTTTTATCAACAATCAATACTTTTTGAAAAATGTCGACTAAATGAATTCATCATAAAATTTACTCTTGGGCGAAAACGATTGGTGCAACCTACGCGATCAATAACCAATAGATATTATCAATAATTCCACTAGCGCAAATTCTCACCTCTGACTCGCTGGCCGTTTCCGCCTTCTTCTTCTTCTTCTTCTTACTAGGGGGCGCCACTTCTTCCTGCTCCGCAGAGCTGTCGGCTTCTTCCGGCGGCGGAAGCGACGCGTGCGAAACAGCTGAAGGTCGGAAGGGAAATGTCAGCTCTGTCTTCACATCAGTGTGCACACACACACGCACGCACGCACGCACGCTCGCACGCACGCTCACACACGCTCACACACGCACACACGCACGCACGCACGCACGCTCACACACGCTCACTCACTCACGCACGCTCACACACGCATGCACGCACGCTCACACACGCACACACACGCTCATGCACGCACGCATGCACGCACACACACGCACGCACGACGCACGCACACACGCATGCACGCACACACGCACGCTCACACACACACTCACGCACGCTCACTCGCTCGCATGCACGCACTCATGCACGCACGCACGCTCACACACGCACACACACTCACTCGCTCGCTCGCACGCACACACACTCACGCACGCTCATGCACGCACGCACACACACACACACGCACGCTCGCTCGCTCGCACGCATGTACACACATGTACACACGCACGCAGACACGCAGACACGCACACATGCAAGAACACTCATGTACACCGGACGCACGCACGCACACACATGTACACCGCACGCACGCAGGTACATGTACACCGTACACACTTACACGTACACATGCACGCAGCATACACGCACCTACGCACCTCAATGTACACCGCACGCAGACACGCTCGCACGCACGCACGCACATAAACGCACACACGTGAACACCGCACGCATGCATGTACGTACGCATGCACACACACACCTCAATGTACACCGCACGCACATACACGCACCTACGCACCTCAATGTACACAGCACGCACGCACGCACGCACGCACGCATGCACACATGCACCTATGCAGCTCAATGTACACCACACGCACGCACGCACGCACGCACGCATGCACACATGCACCTATGCAGCTCAATGTACACCGCACGCACGCACGCATGCACGCACGCATGCACACATGCACCTATGCAGCTCAATGTACACCGCACGCACGCACGCATGCACGCA
>NW_014578603.1:66802-67191 GCF_000485595.1 Priapulus caudatus
CCTAACAGGGAACTTTCGCAACTATCAAACAAAAAACATCTAAACGGGAACTTTCAAACGGGGAGCGTCTCCGTGACTGAGACGAATAAGGATAGAACGTCGCAGTGTTGTCACGGCGTCGTCATGGCATCGCCATGGTATCATCGCAGCACGTCATTACAGCGCTGTCACAGCATGTTGTCACGACATAGTTACAGCACTGTCACAGCATGTCATTACAGCACTGTCACAGCATGTCATTACAGCACTGTCACAGCATGTCATTACAGCACTGTCACAGCATGTCATTACAGCACTGTCACAGCATGTCATTACAGCACTGTCACAGCATGTCATTGCTGTAATGACATGCTGTGACAGTGCTGTAACTGTCACAGCACTTGTCACAG
>NW_014578604.1:0-537 GCF_000485595.1 Priapulus caudatus
AAATGATGGCATTAAACATATAAACATAGAATTGACAGGATATGGTGCATATAAGGTTCAGTTGTCTTACCTTGAATTCTGCTCTGTAATTGTTTGCCAATGTATGGAGGACCTTTTCCCTGTCTGCGTAAAATGTTGGACTGGAAATATTTGTACAGTTTAAGTTAGAAATTGGCATTTGGTGAGCAGAATTGCAATTTGTGCTTAGATGATTATTGTATTATATGTTAACTCTCTTTCCATTGTGTACTTTCAGATTGCGTCTTGTCATTTGTAATCTGTGACTAAGACAAGATTGTACAAAACGGACAAGCTCCTATTTATGATAAGACTCACTACTCGCTGAGACCATACACCACGAGGCATGATGCCAGCCATCAAACATGTAAAGTAAGTGCATTTTTAGTAAAGCTGACTCTTTCACTGAAACAGGCTGCATCCTAGTGCATCCACACTCGAAAGGAATTGGGTCCCAGGCAGCACTAGGCTGATCCCCAATGCCACATGCACTTGAAGCGTTTCAACTGTAAACACACG
>NW_014578604.1:2094-2584 GCF_000485595.1 Priapulus caudatus
GTGTGTGTGTGTGTGTGTGTGTGTGTGTGTGTGTGTGTGTGTGTGTGTGTGTGTGTAGTATATATATATATATATATATATATATATATATATGGATATATATTGTATTTATCTGTGGCTGGTATTAAGTGATGGCATGAAACATATGTAAACATAGAATTGACAGGATACGGTGCATATAAGGTTCAGTTGTCTTACCTTGAATTCTTCTGTGTTATTCGCCAATGTATGGAGCACCTTTTCCTTGTCTGCGTAAAATGTCTGACTGGAAATATTTGTACAGTTCAAGTTAGAAATTGGCATTTGGTGAGCAGAATTGCAATTTGTGCTTAGAGGATTATTGTATTATATGTTAACTCTCTTTCCATTGTGTACTTTTAGATTGAGTCTTGCCATTTGTAATCTGCGACTAAGACAAGATTGTACAAAACGGACAAGTTCCTATTTAGGATAAGACTCACTACTCGCTGAGACCATACACCACGAGGCA
>NW_014578604.1:4478-9356 GCF_000485595.1 Priapulus caudatus
TGGTGTCACCGTACCCAAACACCAGAGTCACATCACGACTTTTGTTTGACCTTTTACCCTTGACCTTGTTATGTAACGAACGGTAGTTCCGTTTAGTGAGATTGATTTACTGGGGGATCTAAGGCTGGACACAAAGGTACGGTGTAGGCGGCATTGCACGGTAGATACAATGGCAGGGGAACGCGCAACCAAGCATATAGACATCAACTACGATTAGTAACGTACCACATGGGTTTAATTGCTTCGACGATGCATAAGAGTACAGAGAAACAGACACAAGGTATGAGTATTTGCGGCCTCTCAGAGCTATGAACCAGGTGCAGTTCGGTAAAGGCAGTTCAGTGATTTCCCGAGGAGTCGGCTCAAGCTTCATCGCTTTTAGCCGTCCGTAATTGAAGTTCACCATAAAACCGCCGGCCTTCGTGAGCACATTTCTCACCGACGCGAGTTTCTCACGGCGCGACCTTCGCGAGCAGTGTGGTCCTCCACCGTCGCTCGACCTCCTTTGTTCGGCACCTAGGTGACACAATCGCGATTCATTTACCCGCGACTGGGCATAGTCGGCTGTAGCCTGTGTTGTATGGCAACCATAAAAACTCCTTCGCTACCTTCATATTTCCCTTCTGCTCTATAATCGGCTCTAAATTGACCTAGCATACCAAACTTGGTATACTTACGCATCTTGAGGGAAATGTGTGTCGCGTACCAAACGCAGCGTCACTGTGGCTTTTATTTGACGCTTGACCTGATCATATTTCTCTTCCACTCGTTAACTTGCGCCCTTTAATTGACTTGACGTGACCAAACTTGGATATACTTACATCGTTGGAGAAAGGTGTGTCGGCGTACCGAAACCAGGTTACTGCAACCTTTATCTTGACCTTGACCTTGACCTTTATCATATTTTACCTCTGCTCATATAACTGCGCTCTATTGACCTAGCGCGTCAACCAAACTTCGGTATACGCTTACACATCTTCCGGGTGGAGAACATGGGGATAATGTAGTTGGCAACAAACTGTTATTCTGTTTTCATTATAACGTATGGATTGGATAGCTGAAATTTACTCTGAAAAATAACGTTAGTTGCACCGGGCGAGGAATAAACTATGACCTTCCATATTATCACAAACTTGTAGATGGTATTCATAAAGCATTTTTGAATCAAAGTTATTTGGGACTTCTCAACATGCACACACATATTCGCCATGAAAAAGAAACTGTTCTCTACAAAATATAACGCAGAAACTTTTTACTACTAATTGTAAAAACAAAAACAAAGATGTTCTACGCGTCTTACCAAAAGCGAACTGCAACGAATGGTTACTGAAGCAGTAATTGACAACTGTCGCCAGCACGTCACCGGGCTGCGCGGACCAGGTGCTCTGGCGTCTCGTTCGTTGACTTTTAAATACATAGTCACTTTAGGTGATTGTTCGAAAATATATTAGAAACTAAGGTAACACCAGAAAAAGTCTTATTCCCCAAGCAGATATGCCGGAAACCCTACCCTGGGTGAACTCAATCTATATTGGTTAAGGGTTAAGGGTTAGCGGTGTAGGCGTAGGTGGCGACTTGCCTAGACTCGTTCAGTGAAGAGGCGATGGATACGGCTACGTGAGGTCAGGTAGTACCAAGGGTACGTCTGCGGTTGTATAACCAAACCGATACCCACGACTACGCTTCACGCAGGGTACCCTGGGCAGACATTAGAGACTGTCAGCTAAGCTACGGAGCGTAAATTCTTCAAATTCGTAGTGTAGCTGACATAGAAACAATTTAGTTTCCAGCAACTCTATGTAAATGGAATTTATAAACGTTATATCATTAATGACTAATTTAATCCACCAAGTCCATACATTCTGTATTTGACGATATTGCTTTTTTGTTGATACAGTGAGTCATAATCTTAACTGATAAATACATACGCAGTGCATTCACTCCTTTGCTTGCGCTTTACTTTTTTTTGGCGTTGGCCAACCGACTTGTTGGCAAACTTGCACGCAGCAGATCTCAGAGAAATTGTTTCCTCATTGTGACAACTTTGCGCTTGTATCGGCAGTATGCCACGAAATTTCTGTATCCTTTCTCCTGAGTACCTGCCAGCTAGGACACCGTACTCGGACCTTTAAAATAGAAAATTGTTCAATAATCATGTATTAAAGACATATTCCTATGGTAAAAATGAAAGCAAATACACTGCAGATAGGAGGACTGTACACAAATCTTACAGCGTGTTAGTTAATTTTACACTGAACTTTTATGTTTGTTCTCCAGAAGTGGAATATGGTCTCTGGTGTTTTACATACCATCTTAATCAGGAGAATAATTACCTGAGTCGGAACGAACGTCTCTTTTCTCCATGTTGCTGCATTATTATGGCAGGAAGGCGTCTAGTCTGCAATTTATGTCTATCTTGTAAAGGAATTTGTACTGTGACTGCATCCCCAACTGAAAAAGATTCAGTTTTCGGTTTTTTTTTTTTTTTATCCTTTCTTTTTACTGCGTATTTTAGGTAGGCAGTATTCGCTGCCACTCTTGTTTGTGTTAGACGTGGAATTGATGACAGCTCATCAGCACTCCAAACTCGCGTGAATGGAGAGCTATCGCCTAGGATGTTGCTGCCCAAGAGCTGGTCTTCGAGCTCATCGGGTTCTCCTGCCAAGTACATAAGTAATTGTATTACAGTTGAATAAGTACTACATAAACGTTTACTATTGCTTAAGCATAACTGAACATTTCTTGAGCTCCATGCATTCAGGGGGCGAACATGTTGTTCAATTGGTTACTCGAATCCCGTTCTTTAGCTTGCCAGACTGCTAATCTTCTTACAAGGTTTGTTATCGTCTTGTACTATATTTCAGACAGTGTTGGCTTATTACCTCGATCCATGTTGTCACTGCCCAATGGCTGCTCATCGGGTTCTCCTGCCAAGTACATAAGTAATTGTATTACAGTTGAATAAGTACTACATAAACGTTTACTATTGCTTAAACATAACTGAAAGTTTGTTCTTATATACTTCTCTTCTTCGGTCTCGCTCTTATACTCTTCTAGAAACTTGAGCCTCCAAGGGCCTGTGATATAACGTATGACTTGGACAGTGAAATTTACTTGAAAATACGTTAGTTGCACCGGGAGAATAACTATGACTTATATCATTAAATTATGATTAAAGATCAATGCTGCCATAAGTGAGGGAGAACTGGCTTGCTTGGATGCAGAACCACACCAGCAAAATACTGTCATATGCGCTCAGCACTTCGGGTCAACACCTTCTTTCGGCAACGCTTCTCTAGTATCCCGTCTCATCTGGACGAGGGTAGTCGCGAACAAGCACCTACGTATAACATGCTATACAGATATGTTATATTTAGCTCCTTGGTTGCGAACAGATGGCAGCACTAGGCCGCCATGCTGTATCGAATGGAAGCGTTCTGCTGCCTAGAAATGTCTATCGGTCAACCTCCACCAGGTGTACGGCATTATGCCGTCTGTAAGTAATTGTAGCTGTAGAATTATGTGCATAGATTAGGATACAGGTCTTTCTAAGACCTGATTACATGCCCTCTTTTGTAAAAGTCGTTGATGAAGATGAGCAGATATGCTAGAAATGTACATGATTCTGCATCATGTGTATGTAAACCTACATTGTGAATGTACGTTTTCTTGAGCTAAGTTTTATTAAGAGTATGGATAGATTCTGATATGATGTGTTTCAAGATTTAATAACAAAGTGCGATAGTTATGACTACATTTTGTATCTATGCTAAGCGATGCTTTGCAATGCCACGGATATAGTTAAGCCATATAGTTAAGCCATATGGCATTCTTATTTCAATGATATCCACGTTATTTCATTGACATTCGCATTGTTTCGATAATATTCACATTATTTCTAGGTTACTGTGTGACCCAGGACACTTTGATGCTCACGAAGTTGGCACTGTGATTACTAGTACTACGGTGGCATGAACTAGGCCCATCATGTACTTGCCTCCATCATGTAATGAGGGTATGTGAGCCAATGTTCTTTTGTGTATCTATTGGTTATAATGTTTTGTATTTTGTATAGTGTACTGTGTATAAACTATATTGTGTTATTTCTGTAATCAGTCTATACATGGGCAAGTCGGAATGCAAATGGGGTCAGTACCCCGTCAGCAGTAAGCTATTAGAACTGTTAATCGATTGTATGTACATGTTGCATGGTTTTAAGCGCTAGGCTGTCCATGCGCTCATGCATGTGTATTTGCTATGTTCCAGGGTTTTTGTGTGTTCTCAAATAAACCATCTACCCCACATTTGATCGCTGGAGTTCTTTTTCCGAACCTCACAATAACATTTCGTTTGTAGAACGTAGCTAGATCTTCTGAACTGTTTCTAGATCATGTGAAATGTTTTTAGACAACATACTGACTTAAAGGCTACATGTACACACTCACCTTGGGGTGCCATCCGGTGATGGTAGCTGTGCCGGTAATAGCACTAGCTTGAGCTCTTCCCATTCCGGCTCGCCGTAGTGCTGGACCTGCACACCAGCATAAACACTGATGTTTTTGTGCATATAACTGCTGATGCACATTAGTTGTATGGGTCCTGCAAAGTATAAGATACTATCAGAGTTCGATAATGAGTCAGTAGTTGATTTTTGACAATGCATGATTACAGCAATACAACAGGTCTGTAAAGAAATTTCAATTCAACAAAGGTAAATGATTAAGGTACAGAACAAGCCCAAGAACGTGTAAACTTGCATCGTTGTATAATTCGGTAAAAACGCATGAAAATCCTAATTTAACTCCTGTGTTATTATCTACTCATATCATTTATGTCAACATGGTCAACAATTAATTCACTAAGCACTACATAGCTGTT
>NW_014578604.1:10491-25736 GCF_000485595.1 Priapulus caudatus
GGTATAGCATCATGGTAGCAAAATCCGGCACTGTGCCGGGAATTGAGGTCAGAGGTCAAAGATCAAATGGACTGAGGGGCAGATTTTAGACATTTCTGAGGACTGGTCTGAAGGAGCGAGTACAAACTCTTATTTGTTGCAGGCGGGCCTATTTTTTGGCTTATTAGCAAAAAGACCATAAATGTACTTCCGCTGACATGCGAACAGAGTAAGTGTCGATAAACTTTTGACACTCAGAGGAGGGTTAAACATGGAGTTTGTCGACAGTTAAACAAGGACACATGAACTGTTTTGCTGATTGTCAGGATGGTGGAGGCTACAGAATTTATCCAGCGACTACAATAATCTCAGCGTCAACAAGTAACCTGCAAGTTGCCAGTAAAACACATCCTAGCTAATCAAATAATTGAAAAAGCGCACGCATGATTGGGCAGTTGTATTGTTATAAACGGTAAAGGTTAAAAGGTTATAAAATGGTTATAAACGTTTGCAACAATATTAAGTGGCTGAAAACGAGAAGAAAAAAAGGCCCTAATAGTGAGAATTACTCAAACCGCACATAATTAAAGTTTGTTTTCTTAAATTAAAATAATATGGCATGTCAATGTTCAGGATAAGTCTTCTAAACTGCATCACGAACTGCGCAAGACGCACAAGCGTTTAAACGATAGGTGCACACAAACTGCCCTTTATGGCAAGTCTGTCGATGCCTGTGGCATCAGGGAAAAATTTTTTTCCTGAGATGGCCGCATGGTAGTGTGCTGCCAAGTCGAAGAACAGTGGCAAAGGTAAATTAGCAAATTTCCTAATTAACATGTATTAAGAAATATGTCTTATCTAATACTTTAATGCATTTGTTCATGTCATGTGACTATAAGACATTTTAAGATGTTAATTACTTTTTGACATCAAGGTGGCTGGAACAACAGACGACAGCGAAGAACTTAGGCTCTGGCGGTTTTGAAGTCACACAGATGTGGTGAGGAGGGCTCAATTTTGCATCGATCGAGAGTCCTTGAAACGAACGTTATCAAGGAAGAGCTTTTCCCACATCCCCGCTCGCAACAGCGACTCTGGTATTACTAACCTTTATTACAATCAACAGCCTATGTAGTGCTAGTGAATTAATTGTTGACCTGGTTGAAATAATGATATGCAAGTAGATAATAACACAGGAGTTAGAACATTAGATAGTATCAGAGATTAGGATTCATAAGTACGTTATTCTTGGGCTTGTCTCTGTACGCTTAATCATTCGTACCTGTTTGTTGGAATTGCAAATTTCTTTACAGAAGCCTGTTATTAACTTGCTGTAATGCATGGCATTGGTCACAAAATCAACTCCTGACTCATATTATCGAACCTCTGATAGTATCCTTAATACCTCTTTCCGTGAGACAGGATGTTAACGACTCCCTATAAACGCCTAAACATAATGGTATGAACAGCTAACCTCAGCTATAATAACATACAAGTAACATAACCACAACAGAATCGCTAGTGTGTCCTAGGCTTAAGCTAGCTGTGCCTGTCACAGGCCGACACGATAGCACGCCAAGCATGCACTGCGGTGTAAATTTGCACTGATTGTCTGAAAAAAAATGCTATACAAATTTATACCATTGCTATGCAAAGTTTATTTTGTATAGCACATTTGCTATGCAATTTTTTGGCTGGAAATTGTTCCATGAACTGGTAGCTAATTTACGTTAAAAAGTTGTAGTTTTCATTATTAAGAAAGAACATTATTGTTGCTAAAGCCCGGCGCACACGTGAGTAATTTTACTCAAGTAAAATGATGCATGCGTCAAAATACTCACGTGTGCAGAGGATTTTTGTTGAGTATTTTTATTTTGGTGGTTCTTAAGCCAATCTTTCTTCCAATGTCCCCTGCTTCGTCGCTCTCTTCTATCTACGGCAATAGCCATGACGGTGGCCGCAGCATATATTCACGTCGGAGCTGTATGGCTGTAACAATTTGCTGTCTGCTTTTTGACTGTAAATTAATATAGACATAATAGTTTAACATGGCAGCGACAAGTACGTATATCATACATCCCTAGACACACAAGACGAATACAGTCACCAGCTATTCAAGATTCAAGATTCAAAGAAATTTATTTGTGCATAAGATGCATAAGTACAAGTTATATACAATCACACATTAATTATAAATCCATGAACAAAAAACCAAATACAATCATTACTAAATGGACCACGGGGATGGCGAAATACCTGCAGGTCATCAAAGTCAGCTGCCCCTTGCAACTAGAATTAGTTATTATGGAGACGACTGAATATTAAAAAAAAAATATTGATAGACAATGAATGAACAAATGTCTCTAGATATAAACAATTAACGGATGTACATAGAGCTGAAATATGAGTATGAGTGAACGAGACATATTGGAACGCGGACAGACTGGCGAACATTAGCGCATCGAACAAATATTAAATAGACAATTTAGTCAGTACTGTAAGCAATTTTGGTCGAGGATATTTGGATTGGAACATATAAATAATATACAGGAAAACAACAACATAGTTAATTGGTACCCTACAATAAATATGAGTAATTGTAGGAATTATGAGATGCAGAGAGAAGTGAACGAAACTATATATATATAGGCATATGACTGTTTATAGGTAAGGTACAATTTGAGTCAATACAATAGTCAATACACTACAGGGCGTGTGAACCAATAAGTCAACAAAATATATCTCAATAGATTAATCAACAGAGTAACACAATAAAAGTTTTAAATAGTAAGGACAATATAATAGTTAATACAACTCATAGGGTCTATGTCCCCCAGGGGCCAGGGTACTATCGGAGGGTACCCTGGTAACAATGGTTAGGGTTAGGGCTAGGGTTAGGGAGTAGGCGTAGGAGACTCCATAGACTCGTTAGTGGAGTAGGCGAGGTACGGTCCGGCATATTAGATAGTACCAGGGTACGTTCCGATATATCGAACCGTACCCAGGGTACCCTCCGATATAAATCGACCAGGCTCTCCGACTGTTACACGTCGTTAACGTAGTGTTAAGCGAGAAGGGAACTTGTGGCTACCTCCGATAGTACGGTACGGTACCTACCCTGGGGGACATAGACCCTCTCAGCGTTAATACAACACACGCATAAATAACGCTCATAGGGTCTATGTACCCCAGGGTACTGCCGGAACGTACCCTGGACACTATTTGATATGGTTAGGGTTAGGGTTAGGGTTAGGGACTTTGCTTGGAGTGAGATATTGTAGTCGCTGGATAAATTCTGTAGCCTCACATCCACAATAGCAAAAACAGTTCAGTCCTTTGTTAACTGTCTACAAATCCATGTTTAACCCTCCTCTTGAGGGTCAAAAGGTTATCCGACACTTACTCTTCGCATGTCAGCGGAAAGTACATTTTATGGTCTTTTCAATAAAGCCATAAAAATAGGTCACCGCTGAAACAAAAAAGTTTTTCAATCGCTCCTTCAGACCATGTCCTCAGAAAATGTCTAAAATCTGCTCAGTACCCCATTGATCTTTGACCTCTGACCTCCAATTTCGGCACAGTGCCGGATTTTGCTACCATGATGCTATACACCGACTATCACGAGCCTAGGTCGAGCCGTTTAGATTTGTGCCGCAATTCTGCATTTCCTCCCTATACCGTAAGTTAAGTAGGGAATGTTCCACCTTTATTGACCCCTCTTGACCTCTGACCTTTGACCCTCAGCTTCGACATCCCAACTCGTTTTCGGATTACCCCCCCACGTCCCGACTTTCGAATCCGTACGTCGAGCCGTTTAGATTTGTGCCCAACTGTTTAAGGACGCACGGCCGGACGGACACACGCTCGTGCGATTCTACAAGCTGCACCTGACTATGTCAAATGCGTTAAAAACCCACGCCTGCCGCAAAAATAAGGTAAGGCGACACAAGAAGGACGTACTGCACACTTGTTTCTTGGACTCCAGGCCAAAACTTTAGTCATTTCATGTTGAGCTAGTTAAAATAGAACTAACAAAATCTCAGCCCTAATGAAAGTTTAAACAATTTTTATTTTGGCGTTCGTATATCCCACTCCTAATACAGTGTGTGACTGTGTGAGGGTACGAGGTTAGTACAGCAGAAAAGGTCTGTCTCCCTGGGTACTGCCGGAACGTACCCGGGTAACTATCTGATATCGTTATGGTTAGGGTTAAAATATGACTCGTTAGTGGAATAGGTGAGCTACGGTAGGCGAGGTAGATAGTACCAGAGTACGTTCCGGTATACCAAACCGTACCCAGGGTACGTTCTGGCAGTACCCTGGGGGACATATACCCTGTCAGCGTTGGTGCAAGGGTGAGAAAGACACACAACAAACCTACCCATCACCAAATGTTCCAACTGGTGAGCCCTTGACCTCACTGCACACTGTGTCCACGACAGGTGGTAACTTCTGACATAGATACTTGCAGACTTTGGCGAAGCTTGACCAGGGGGTTTCCATGCCCAGAACATGAATTAATGCGGAACAAGCAAGTTCACTGAAGTTCTACAAGAAAGAAAGGATATGGAGTACCACAGCAAGCCTGAATATCATTTACACAAATTGCCATCTTGCACTGAACAAAAAATACGAAATAGGCAAAATGTAAGAACTAACATTTTTCAGGGTGGATTTACATTTGAAGAGATCATACTAAAACAAAAACCTGCAAAAAACTCAGATCCTGTGATTTTAAAACACTAATTATTATATCAGAAATAATATACAGTCAAACTCGCACAAGGCAACAGGGGACATTTATAGTAAGAGTTATGTGAAGTACGACTTATCGGCTAAGTAACATACATCTAAAACAAGTAAAACATATATTGAAAAATTGTACGAGTTGCACAAATTAAAATTAACACACTGTTCTGTGAATATATTGGATGAATGGCTATTTTTAGAACATCGTTACACAATTGACCGTCGCATTCAGTACTGTTTATCGGGGGTGGGGTATATTGGTAGCATAATTTTATATAACGTATGACTTGGACAGTGAAATTTACTTGAAAATACGTTTGTTGCACCGGGAGAATAACTATGACTTACATATTTATACGACTTGCACATATACTTGTAGATTTTTCTAAAGCCATTTTGGAATCAAAACTATTTGGGACTTTTAACTGCAACACATTCGCAGAAAAAGAAATGTCTCTACAAAATAAACGAGAAATTTTTACTACTAATGTAAAAACAAACAAAGATGTTTTACCGTTTCCAAAACCGACTGCACGAACGGTCTGAGAGTAATTGCAATGTCGCCAGCAGTTACCGGTGCATCTGGTACTGTTCGTGACCTTTTAAAAGAATGTCATGGTGATTTGTGCGCAAATATATTAGAAATAAGTAACGCAGAAAAGGTCTATGTCCCCCAGTGTACTGCCGGAACGTACCCTGGTAACTATCTGATATGGTTAGGGTTATGGAGTAGGCGTAGGCGACTCCCTAGACTCGTTAGTGAAATAGGTGAGGTACGGTACGCGAGGTAGATAGTTCCAGGGTACGTTCCGGTATACCAAACCGTACCCAAGGTACGTTCCGGCAGTACCCTGGGAGACATAGACCCTGTCAGCATAAGTAACGTAAACTCTAATTCTTAGTGTACATAGAACAGTAGTTTCAGCAACTCTATGTAATGAATTTATAATGTATAACTCATAATGACTAATTTTGCCACAGTCCATAACATTGTATTTGACAGATATTGCGGTGATACAGTGTATAATCTTAATTGATAAATACATACGCAGTGCATTCACTCCTTTGCTTGCGCTTTTCAACTACTTTTTTTGGGCGTTGGCCAACCAATTTGTTGGCAAACTTGCGCGCAGCAGATCTCAGAGAAATTGTTTCCTGTTGTGACAACTTTGCGGCTTGTATCGGCAAGTATGCCACGAATTTCTGCTATCCTTCTCTCTGAGTACCTGCGCAGCTAGGACACCGTACCTCGGCCAACCTTTAAAATAGAAAATTGTTCAATAATCATGTATTAAAGACATATTCCTATGGTAAAAATGAAAGGCAAATACACTGCAGATAGGAGGACTGTACAAATGTTACAGCGTGTTAGTTAATTTTACACTGAACTTTTATGTTTTGTTTCTCCGAGTGAATATGGTCTCTGGTGTTTTACATACTCATCTTAATCAGGGATAATTACCTGAGTCGGAACGAAGAGTCTCTCTTTCCGTGTTGTTGTAATTATTATGGCGCAGGAAGGCGTCTAGTCTGCAATTTTTGTCTATCTTTAATAACGGAATTTGCACTGTGACTGATCCCCAACTGAAAAAGATTCAGTTTTTCGGTTTTTTTTGTTTTTTATCCTTTCTTTTATTGCGTATTCCAGGTAGGGCAGTATTCGCTGCCACTCTTGTTTCATTAGGCCGTGGAATTGATGACAGCTCATCAGCACTGCCAGAACTCGCGTGAATGGAGAGCTATGCCATAGGATGTTGCTGCCAAGGTGGTCTCTTCGAGCTCATGGTTCTCCTTGCCAAGTACATAAGTAATTGTATTACAGTTGAATAAGTACTACATAAACGTTTACTATTGCTTAAGCATAACTGAAAATACTTGAGCTCCAATGCATTCAGGGGGCAACATGTGTTTAATTGTTACTCGAATCCCGTTCTTTAGCTGCCAGACTGGCTAATCTTCTTACAAGGTTTGTTACTCGTCTGTACTATATTTGAAACAGTGTTGGCTTATTACCTTGATCAATGATGCTGCCCAAAAGCTGCTCATCAAGAACATCAGGCTCTCCTACCAAGTACATACGTAGTTTCAATGTATTACAGTTGAATAAGTAATGCATAAACGTTTACTATTTCTTAAACAATAACAGAAAAGTTAGTTCTTATATACTTCTCTTCTTCGTCTCGCTCTATACTCCTTCTTGAGACTTGAGCCTCCAAGGGCCCTGTGATATAAACGTATGACTTGGACAGTGAAATTTACTTGAAAAATACGTTAGTGCAGCGGAGAATAACTATGACTTATATCATTAAATTATGATTAAAGATCAATGCTGCCATAAGTGAGGGAGAACTGGCTTGCTTGGATGCAGAACCACACCAGCAAAATACTGTCATGAATACACCTATGAGTTGTGACATAATATGCACACAGCTTTAATTCACCTGCTTGTAATCCGCTTTCATTGTTGAAATATATCGCTCTCACACGTCCTATAATTATTCGCTAATTGTTGTAGCACCTAGTCTGAAGTTGTATGACAGTGATCTAAAGGAATTACCTGGAAAAATAATGAAATGCAATACATACTGGTAGCTAATTTAGGTTCAAAAGTTGTTTCATTATTAAGAAAGAACATTATTGTTGCTAAAGCCCGGCGCACACGTGAGTAATTTTACTCAAGTAAAATGATGCATGCGTCAAAATACTCACGGTGTGCAGAGATTTTTGTTGAGTATTTTTATTTTGGTGGTTCTTAAGCAATCTTTCTTCCAATGTCCCCTGCTTCGTCGTCTATCTACGGCAATAGCCATGACGGTGGCCGCAGCATATATTCACGTCGGAGCTGTATGGCTGTAACAATTTGCTGTCTGCTTTTTGACTGTAAATTAATATAGACATAATAGTTTAACATTGGCAGGACAATATAGTATATCATACATCCCTAGACACACCAAGACGAATACAGTCACCCAGCTATTCAGATTCAAGATTCAAAGAAATTTATTTGTGGCATAAGATGCATAAGTAAAAGTTATATACAATCACACATGTAATTATAAATCCATGAAAACAAACCAAATACATCATTACTAAATGGAGGCCACGGGGATGGCGAAATACCTGCGGTCATCCAAAGTCAGCTGGCCGCCTTGCACTAGAATTAGTTATTATGGAGACGACTGAATATTAAAAAAAAAATATTGATAGACAATGAATGAACAAATGTCTCTAGATATAAACAATAACGATGTACATAGAGCTGAAATATGAGTATGAGTGAACGAGACATATGGAAACGCGGACAGACTGGCGAACATTAGCGCATCGAACCAATATATTAAATAGACAATTTAGTCAGTACTGTAAGCAATTTTGGTCGAGGATATTTGGATTGGAACATATAAATAATATACAGGAAAAACAACAACATATTAATTGGTACCGCTACAATAAATATGAGTAAATTGTAGGAATTATGAGATGCAGAGAGAAACGAAACTAATATATATATATATATATATATAGGCATAATGACTGTTTATAGGTAAGCGTACAATTTGAGTCAATACAAATAGTCAATACACTACAGGGCGTGTGAACCAATAAGTCAACAAATATATCTCAATAGATTAATCAACAGAGTAACACAATAAAAGTTTAAATAGTAAGGACAATATAATAGTTAATACAACTCATAGGGTCTATGTCCCCCAGGGGCCAGGGTACTATCGGAGGGTACCCTGGTAACAATTGGTTGGGTTAGGGCTAGGGTTAGGGAGTAGGCGTAGAGAACTCCATAGACTCGTTAGTGGAGTAGGCGAGGTACGGTCCGGCATATTAGATAGTACCAGGTACGTTCCGATATATCGAACCGTACCCAGGGTAGCCTTCGCGATAAAATCGACCAGGCTCTCCGACTGTTAGACGTCGTTAACGTAAGTGTTAAGCGAGAAGGGAACTTGTGGCTTACCGTCCGATAGTAACGGTACGGTACCTACCCTGGGGGGACATAGACCCTCCTAGCGTTAATACAACACACAGCATAAAATAACGCTCATAGGGTCTATGTACGCCCCAGGGTACTGCCGAGAACGTACCCTGGACTACATATTTTGATATGGTAGGGGTTGGGTTAGGGTTTAAGTAGGCAATAGGCGATCCCCAGACTCGTTAGTAGAGCGAGGTACGGTCGGCATATTAGAATATACCAGGGTACGTTCGCGGTATATACCGGACCGTACCCAGCGGTAGCGTTCCAAGCAGTACCACTGGGGCCCATAGACCCTCTCAGAATAAAATAACACACATAGCTAACACAACACAGTATAAAAACATCACGTCAAATATACAAACCCGGGAGCCAGTCAGCCAGTCGCAAGTAAAACTGCTACAGATATATATACTATTAATCCTTCTTTATATGCTCCTTGACCGACATGCGGCCCCCGTTATTCGCGCGCACGCCACAGCTCGCGGCGAAAGCGGCACCCAAGGACGAATAACGCCGCGCTCTTTCGTCCATTTAGACAGATACTTAGACAGGGGTCTGAAAACGAACTGCGCGAAAAACTGGCGGAATCAATGGGACATTTCGGATGGAAGCGTCTAGAGCCATCTCCAACGGCGCCTGACACTTTTGGTGGCTGCGCCTAACTGCTAAGACGTAGTGGGCTCCTACAGAAACCCAAGAAGATGCTCGTCACTCAGCGACCACGCGCTCGGCCTCATGATCTCAGCCGCTAACGCGATGAGTGGCTACTGGCCGGATAAGGCCGTCAGCTCTATGCACAGACCTTTTATAGCGTCGACGCGTACGGCGCTCCAACGTGGGCTGGCCGGTCTAAATGGCTATCTGCAAAACCGCCGCCGTGCGGGCCCCTGAAGCGCGTGTCAGGAGAGCGAGCGCTCGTGCGAAAGGCCGATGAACGAACGCAGCCGCCTCCGTAAACGACACGCGAGCTCCTGCATGTCGCTCGCCTTTGTGCGCTTCGCCTAGATCAAGATGCGGCCCGCCATGGAGGGTTTACTCAGCAGATTTAATCGCGAGAGAAACAAGTACTGTTAAACGCGAATAGCAGACGAAATTGATACAAATTTGAAATTTAGAAGTAAAAGAATGAATGAAAAGCTGAATAAGGTTGAAATACGATTTGGCAAATTGACGTCAGAAATGTAGATTCGCATTCGCCAGATTTTTCGTCGACCATTTTGTAAACAATCGGCACTGAGCGAACAGGCTTTTCAAAACTTGGCGGCGCAAACTGCTCGCGCTCGCGCTCGTCGTCCGCAGTGTCGTTGCAGAACAGGCAAGCACACGAGCGAGCGCAGGCGACGCGTCGTCTCCTGACACGCCTCTTGGCTGCTACGTGGCAACTGTTTCGACGAACCTCCCTGACCACGCGCTGCCCCGCTGCGACGGCAAGTTCGTGCGAGCACCTGCGCCTGGCGTGGCTGCGTGGGCAAACCAGGTCAGCAGTCACCAAAAATACTGTCCTGCTGAGCACTGCAGCCCGAGTATTAAGCGCGAAGCGCGACAACACGCCCTGGTGGTGCATTACAGACAATTCGCTGCCCAATATGTATAACTATATATCCAGAATCCCTTCTGGGAGTAAGGATAAAGCGGGTATGAATCGGGTCATTTCAGCAGTTCTGGCCACTTGCGAGAAGCCACAGTGTCTCTGCAGAAGGGCGAGAATAAATCCAAATGGTCGTATTGTGTTTTTTTTTTTACGCGCGTACGTTTTTTTTCCTATCAAAAACGATTTCTAATTTATTTTATTTAACGCCCTGAAGTTATTCTCGTACATATCGCGGCCCATTAGATCGCGCACCACTAACGAGATCTCTTCGAGGCATTTCGCCAGACAATTTTCGTTAGACTGGCGCGCGATGGAGAAATTTGAGCACGCTGGGCAGTAACTATAGACTTAGTGTAGCGAAAGAGACTTGCCCGAATTAACGTCCGTGCGAGTCTAACCTGGAATCGTGACATCGCGTTTTCATTATCGTAGCCATCTTAGTACGCCGGTGATTGATGGTTGCATCTTGACCCCGCGCTCGCAGCAAGATCAAGCCCGCACGTACAGCACACACTGATGATACCATGCAAATCCTAATCGAGGCGGGAGCGAGTCCTAGTCTATATATAGCCTTCGGATAGGGATATATAACGTATAGTTACCTCGGTATAGTATACGCACCGTACCCCATAGCCCATACAGCTCTCCGTATAATTCCGTGTATTGGGAGACAGAGATTGTGCGCCGAGATTCGGAGCAGCTCTGTTCCCGTAGGTTACGTGTATTCGGAGACAGAGATTGTGCGCCGAGATTGCGAGCACTCTGTCGCCAGTAGTTTACGGTGTATTCGGAGACAGAGATTGTGGCCGAGATTCGGGAGGCAGCTCTTGTTTCGCGTAGGTTAAGCAATGTCGAGCACGAGAGTTGTGGCGCGAGATTCGGAGCAGCTGCTGTTCCCGTAGGTTAGCTATCATTCGGAGATCGGAGATAAATCGCCGAGATTCGAGGCATGTTAGATATTTACGTCATAATCGACATTGTGATGCACCGAAATTCGAGGGCACTACGATAGGTCACAGTATAAGATTAACGGGGAGCACCTAACCTCTAACGGTTGTTTTATAGAGTACTGTTTATGTCTAAGGCGATAGGTAAAAACACTATATATATATTTGTTCATAATAAAGTTTAGGCTAGCACTAAACAAGTTACGCCGCTTCAGTTATTGGTTCTGGAAGTTTTCTGGCTGTCGTTGACATTGTCGGTGTTGGAGTAGAAGACGTGAATACTTAATTCTGACACCGCCGCGCAATCCGCGTCTCGTAAGGGAGCGAGAAATGATCCCACATTTAATATAAAAATGCACCATCGTGCGCATACTCACTGGTGACGACCCTAGGGTCACTACACTACTAGACTACTACGACTAGCAAGAAACGCTCTTTGCTAGGGTTAGAATACCCCAGTGTTGTGGCTAAGTACGTTGAAATCCGTAAAGTATGAATTGTCATAATTTAATTCCTCTGCCTTTCCCTAATAACTTTCTTTATCTGCAAGTTCAAGCACATGTTCTGCTGATGTCTGTTCTATTCCCTTGCCTGCTTAATGCTTAGCTACAGTGTCGATTGCTTGGCGTTTTTCTGTTTCTCCCAGCGCGCAGCGAATGTTTTTGCCGGTGGCGTGCGGCGTGATTTAAGCAAAGCAATGTGTACATAGCACGCTGTGATGCGGTTTAATTAATTTCGACGCGGGCACCGCACTTTGGCGCCGAGGAGACGTTAACTACAATATAAAATGCCACTAACAGTAAACAGTCGGCCGCGTTTCGTTTCTCACGTACTCACGTAGTCACGTAGTCACGTATTCACTCTATATTTCATTATTTTACACTTATAACAATAGAAGAACACATATTTGACATAGAAAATGCAACAGAACATGTATAGGAGCAATAACAACGGTGCTATACAATCAGGAATAAAAAAGGTGCCTGTCCTAACGTGTGTGACAGGTGAGGGGACAGGTACGTGTGGGACAGGTGAGGGGATAGGTACGTGTGGGACAGGTGAGGGGACAGGTACGTGTGGGACAGGTGAGGGGATAGGTACGTGTGGGACAGGTGAGGGGACAGGTGAGGGGACAGGTACGTGTGGGACAGGTGAGGGGGCAGGTACGTGTGGGACAGGTGAGGGACAGGTACGTGTGGGAAGCAGGTGAGGGGACACGTATCGTGTAGGGACAGGTGAAGGGACAGGTAGACGTGTGGACACAGGTGAGGGGACCAGGTACGGAGGGGACAGGTACGTGGGGACAGGTGAGGAGACGGTAGCGTGTGGGACAGGTGAGGGACAGGTACGTGTGGGACAGGTGAGGGGGCAGGTGAGGGGACAGGTACGTGTGGGACAGGTGAGGGGATAGGTACGTGTGGACAGGTGAGGACAGGAGCGCGTGGACAGGTGAGGGGACAGGTTACGTGTGGGACATAGGTGAGGGGACAGGTACGTGTGGGACAGGTGAGGGGACAGGTACGGCGTTTAAATAAAATATAATGCTAACTAAATACGAAATATATTTACTACGAAATTGTTAATGTTTCTAGTATAGGCCTAACGTCTCTGTTGCAGAAGTTGCCGAGGTCCAAAGGCTATATATAGGACTAGGACTCGCTCCCCACCTCGATTAGCCCAATTGAGTGACTAAGCTAAGGCGAGAGGGTGCGAGACGAAGTGCCAGTCTACTGGGCTATAGCGGCGGCAGCGGCGGCACTGCTTCTCCAACTCCCAGTACAGGCCTCGCCGATTGAACGTTGCAAAACGTTGCAGCGTTGGGGCGCGAAGAGCACCGGTAGGTGTTTCGTGATTGTGACAGCCGTTTCCATCACTGGGCAAGGTTCGCGAATCGTCACAATTTCGACAGCTTTCTGTGATTTCGCGTGACACAGCTCGGTTACGAACAGATTACTCGGTTACAGTTTTATAACAAGTGAACACTAGTTCACGTCGCCAAATGTCTACTCCTCTGTGTGCACCCTACTAAAATGGCGGACTGTTTTCGCTGGCAGCTATGGATCCGTCGGCCTGCCATTCAATTCGCGCACGGATCCATAGGCTGCGCAGCGCTGCATACTGTCAGTACGACGTTCCGCGGTGCGTGCGCCTTGCCGCGGAACTGCGCGAAGATCTGCGCCACAGCGCTTGGGATCACATATCCTTTCGGAAACGCTTCCTCTAGTATCCCGTCCTCATCTGGCTGCTGCATCGGCGCGGCTCTGGAGCAGCAAAGCAGAAGCAGCAGGAAATGCCCCTCCCCCAAGGCCGCCGTAGTCAAGCCGGTGTATGTCTGACGAAAACTGCGCGATGTTACGCTTCCCGCTATACGGATTCGCGCGCCCGCCCTCCTATGGCCGCTCATTGTCACTAATACTAATAACACTAATAGTCACAGTGACACAATAATAAAGGAATTATCGAATTACACTCAAAACTTCAATGTTTTCATGGTGAATTGACTGTAAACAAACCTGTAACGTGGAAGTCGCCATTTTGAATGGTCTCTTGATAATTAGTTGCGCGATCTAATCGTCTTGAATCTTGAATCTGGATCGTCGCTTCGACCTCCGCTACGGGAAGCCTTCTAACGATTTATACGACTTTATACGACTTTTATACGACTTGTTTTTGAATCCAAATTATTTGAGACTTTCAACTACAACACATTCGCAGAAATCTACACACATCAAATGCAGATTCCAAGTTTGGTACAACACAATCACAATAATGGCATATAAGCGCCATCTATGATCTACAAGAACGAACAGAAACTATTATTATAAACCTCACCACGTAGATCATTTTCTGATGGGACCACATTCTGCTAACTTCGTATTTATTAGGTGGGTTTGTTTCCGTATTGTGTATGATTGGAATATATGTATGCTAATAGCGACTGCGTAGATCGCTTTTTGATACACGGTGTGAATAGAAGTACGCAAGTATTTATATAGGGCCTATGCCTATACTATACTCTATAGACAGAGGTAGCTCTAGCTAGTACTAACTACTATACTGTCTATAGCCCGCTTACGGCCTAACCAGCGGCCATGCAGTTAATGTAACTTAGCCTGGCCAGCGGCAGTTAATGTAAGCGGGCTATAGTACTAGAGCTAAGACAGAGGCAGACATATAGGACAGAGGCAGGCATATGATGGCCCTGGGGGAAGTCCTAACAATGACTAAACCAAACTCTCCAATTAATATATTATTAATTATACAATTAATGAACTATTTCAAAATGATTGCAATTCCCAAAAATATGGGGAAAAATTGGGCAAATGAAATCATAGACAAAATTGAAGAATATAAATTAAAATTAAATATGTCATTCTTATCTATTGGCGCCTTATCAAAAATGAGATGGAAAAAGATGGTAAAAGAGGCCATTCGAAAAACAGAGTGGCTATAATGCCCGGCAGCCGGCATATATCTGACGGCTGCCGGGCACGGTCTTCGATTTCCCAATTGCCCGGCAGTTTGTAGCTCATCTGACGTAGTCGGATGCAGCTTGTAGAATCGCATGATTGTCCGTCCATCCGTCCGTCAAGAGTTGGGCACAAATCTAAACGGCCCGACGTACGGATTCGAAAATCGGGACGTAGGGGGGTAATCCAAAAATGAGTTGGGATGTCGAAGCTGGGGTCAAAGGTCAAGAGGTGTAAAAGAAGGTGGAACATTACCTCCTTATAGGGAGGAAATGCAGAATTGCGACACAAATCTAAACGGCTCGACCTAGGCTCGTGATAGTCGGTGCATAGCATCATGGTAGGAAAAGCCATCACTGTGCCGAAATTGGAGGTCACAGGTTAAAGGGCAGTAGGGGAAAGGTCAGATATCAGACATTTTCTGAGGACATGGCCTAACAGACAGAGTGAAAAACCTTTTTGTTTCAGCGCTGACGTACCATTTTGATCACTTTATTGAAAGGACCATAAAATGCGCT